>NW_020664408.1:721202-778154 GCF_002925995.2 Terrapene triunguis | reverse complement strand
GGACTCGATGACCTCTCGAGGTCCCTTCCAGTCCTAGAATCTATGAATCTATGAATCTTAAACACAAAGTAATTATGTATCTGTTGAACTGAATGGTGCTTAAACACATTGACCAGGTTGTTGTTGTAGAAAATCCCTTAAGATTTGTCCTATATAAAGTTGCTGTGAAGAGGAAGATAGAGGGGAACTCTTGGGGAGCTCGCATTGATACTGAGTAAAGGCCTCTATCCTGCACAGAGAACCATGTAGGCAGACAGCTGCATTGTGATTGGGGCCTAAGAGAAACTCCTCACCATGTTAGTAGTTCTGTGCATCCAGTATTCCAGTGCTGTGGGAGAGGCCAGTAACGAGAGAGGTTGGGAGACAAAAGGAAAGAGAGAGAGAATGTGGGGGAAGTAGAAAATACAATGTTGGGGTGGAGGGGCGGAAGAGAGGGAATTGATAACTGAAGACAATTATAAGAAAAGATAAAGCGAAGTGAAGTTAGGGAGGAAAAACAAGAGACTTATTAAAATTTATAAATTGGGAGAAGCAGCTTGTCCCTATTGTTTCATTCTAAAACCCTATGTTATAATTTTGGCTTAGAAAATTGACTTAGTCTAAAAGTTGACGTATTTACATATAATATATGAAGGCAAAAAAGAATGTTTCTGTGAAGTGTGTGTGGGGGGGAAAACTTCATAAAATGGCTTTTGATCTGAAAATTCATTAAAAATTACTCTGCATTGAAACTTTAACTTCTCTCTAAGATTTATTTTATTTGTTTAGTCCTCTGTCTCCAAAAGTGACTTTATCCTTATCCTTTCTCGACTGGGCAGAACTAAAATGTCACATTTGACCACTTTGGAACTAGTGTAAGAGAGGATTTTAAATCTATATCTGGACACAGACAATATTAGCGAGGTTCAGATTTGGCTCATTATGGAGAGAGGTTCGAACAGTGATTTTTTTCTTTTCTTTTTTTTTTTGTCTCAAGTGTGGTCACATCTCCTGCTTCGGGTTTTCTTTTGGTGTCTATGCTAGATCTGGAATAGAATATTGAGTACCTGATTGTATTCATGGATCTTTACCAGGTGTATTTGGCCCATCTCGAACTCGTTCGTCAGGTGGCACACTTTCTTCTTCTTGATCACCTGTGACTGTTGCATTTCAATAACCTATAGTTCTCCAAATAGCCCTCCCAGTGATATCCTTTGATCAATGCTTGGAGGTTGGATCTTGAGCAAGTAGCACACAGCAAGATGGAGGACATGGGACTCCTGATAAGATGGGGTGTGATTAAAAACCATTTCACTTTAGCTAGAAGAAAAACCAGCATTTACACGAAAGAGTTGAGGCATGAAGCAGAGGCTTCACATAGATTTGAACTATGCATCACTTAGTTATTTGAGGTTGCAAGAACAAAAATGCAGTAAAATTAAGAGTATTGACCATAAAAAAAAATCTGTCAGAGCCTAGTGACTGCTAATATGAGAGCAGTACTGCTGTGTGATGCCATGCTATCACAGAGATCCCATCATTGGGTTTCAAGTGGCTGGTGAAATTTGCAATGAGATATTAATGTCTTTACCAGTTAGGCCCAATTTGCAGTGAGAGACACTGTTGTCTGTTATGATTATGAAATACTCTCATTTCCCCCTATCCTCACACTTCTTCTATTCGTGCACTGTACCCATGGCAGCTTGCACGTTGAATTTATAGTCTGATGTCGCTCTGCCCACAAGAATGAAACATGAAGTAAAGTATTTTATGGGAGATCAGCTTTTTCAGAAACAACTCCCCTGTCTGTTCTAAGTGGATTACAGCGCTTAACCTTCCCTCCTTCCCCCTGATTCCTAGATGGAATACAAAATTTTAAAATATGTATTCATAAATCTAGCAAAAGTTTGGCAAAGTTTCATGTTTTCATCAAGCAGGCTAAAGGCAGGTTCAAGAGCAATTAATTGTGTCTGCTGTAAATGCAGAATTGGTATAATCACCGTGATTGACACTGTTTTTGCAAGGTTATTTGCTTGTGCGTGTAGTTATTGGTTTGTTTTTTCTTCTTGGTAACAGGTTGGAAGTATCCAGTTAACAAAAATCCTGCCTTGGTATCAGGAAATAAATGGCAAAATCCTATTACAGAATATAGTAGATTATATGAAGTGTTGTTTAATTTCACTTGCTAAAGATTATTGAAGATGCAAGATTTTTTTTATAAGCAGCTTTTCTTTGCAACTATGCTAGAGAGAACCAACTTTAAAAACAAAAAACAAAACAAAAAAACAAAAAACAGGACTTTAAGCCAGGGATCTCAAACTCAAATGACCACGAGGGCCACGTGAGGACTAGTACATTGGCCCGAGGGCCGCATCACTGCCACCCCCCCCCACTGCCCTGCTCCCACTCCACCCCTTCCATGAGGCCCCGCCCCTGCCCCACCCCTATCCCAACCCCTTCCCCAAATCCCCGCTCTGCCCCGCCTCTTCTCCGCCTTCTCCCCGAGCGCGCGGCTCCCCGTTCCTCCTGGAAAGCACTAAGCACCGCCAAACATCTGTTTGGCAGCGGGAAGCGCCTGGAGGCAGGCAGAGGAGCGGGGATGTGGCGTGCTGGGGGGGAGGGGAGCTTGGCAGCCGCAGGAAATAACTCAGGGGGTCGGGGGGGCGCGGGGAGCTTGGCGGGCCTCAGATAATGACTCCATGGGCCGCGTGTTTGAGACCCCTGCTTTCAGCTATCTCTGTTTTAAATAAAGCAGGCATCCTTAATTGAGGAATCTCCACTGGTGAAAGAAGACATAGTTCTTGTTGACCCATTGCTAGCGACACCATCATGGACATACCTACTTTTTCACATCCTTGAGAATTTCATGAGATGGGCAATTTTAAAGCCTAGAGGAGCTTCACAACTTGCTCACTATAGGCTTTTTAAAGATTATATCTGTATTAGCTCTGCTTATTGGTAACTTGCAGGCCTAATTTTGTAGAAATTTACATATGTTGGACAGGTAAAACTTCTTACCAAAATGGTCATCTTCATTTGAGCTGACAGTCTTCACTTTTTTCCTTAGGACATCTCTGTCCTGTTATAGGGAAAAATTAACCTGGCAACAGAGAAACGCTTCTTGCAGATTCTTTAAAGAAAAGCATGTCCATTATCAGTATCTGTGGTTCTTTTAATTTAGTGCCCTTCAGCTCTTGGAATGAGCAGGCTATATCCCTGGGCTCATTTAAAAAAAAAAAAAATCCACTGAAACTTGATTAGAGAACCAGATATGATCAGGTCTCAATTACTAGACTTCCTTCTCATTGGCAAGCTTTTGCTAACCGTGCGAGAGGAGTTTCAGCAGAGAATAAATAGAAACCTACAGTCAGCAGATGACAATAAATAGTCTGTTGCTCAGAGTAAAGCTTTCTGTCCAGTGACTTGGCAGTGAGTGACTAGGCCCTCAGGAGCAGAAATGCAGCATTGCAACATTACAGTACTGAAGAACAGCTTCTTACATGGAAAAACGAGAATACACAGCTTCATTGTTTTCTTTTTCTTTTTGCTTCACTGAGCTTGTTCTTCAGGAGAAGGCTAATTTTTTTATAAGCTTGTTGTATGTAGCGGGTGAATAAAGGAATAGATGTTACTGTCTGTGTCCAGTGTGCAAGAATTGAAAGATGGTTACAGGACTGACGTGTGTTTCAACTTTCTGCTCATATTTGTTGCAAGAGAATCTTGAGATCTTTATTTAGAACTGCAGTGGCATGTTCTTGTTTTTTGTTTTTGTTTTTCCCTGTTGCTTATTTAATGAATGAATTTTAAATGGTCACTTAGGAGTTGACATTAAAATGTATTGCTAAGTAATTATTACATATGAAAACTGGGCATAATGGGCTTTAAAAAACAAGGTCAAGGGAGATTTATTATGCTACACAGATTGGAAAAATGTGCAAAAAAGGGGTCTGAAGTAAGAGTGATTAGGTTTCTGATACATCTGCATTTTATTTGGGTCAGGAATTACAGCGCTGAGGAAACTTTCCATATCTAAACCAGATAGGGAAGAGGAGTTTTTCCTCGGAATAATCTATCTTTTGAAAAGTAGAGAGAATGGGAAAAATCAGACGTGATACCTCAATCAGGTATGCTGTTGGCTTGTGTTAATAGATATGTAACAAGTATCCACTTTGGGGTTGATTTATACACAAATACCTTTATTCTGGTGGTATTGGATTTGGAGTATTGTTTTGTGAAGTAATATAAAGCTTTCTAAATTAGGATGATAGAATTTAAGGATTTTTTTAAAAAAAAATACATTAAAGTAATAATACATTTAAAATTTGCCAAAGAACATAATTTCCAGAAACATTACAACATTACAATTGCATCTCTCTTTCTCTAAATCTTTAATGAACCCAAACTCCTGTGAAATAAGATTTACATTTCATGGGGAAACAAACGTATATACAATACATTAAAAATGTATTGATAACCTACTGAATTTATCTAAAAACTAAATTGAATTAAAACTAAACCAATTTAGACATAGCAGAAACCTAAATGCTCCAGTACAGGCTTTATTATTATGTGGAATTTTCTGTTGGGGAAAATTAAATGAAATATTTTGTTTTGGGTTGACTTTTATCTTGGTATCTTCTTGAGCTGATATGGTGCTTTGTGGGAGTTGCAATTCTGGATCCTTCATGCCCCCATTCTGCCTTAAGGGCCTAGCTCCATGGACTACATTTCCCATGAAGCAGTGCAGTCTCTCCATATTGAAGAGCCAACATGGTGCATCATGGGATTAGAAATGGGGCGAGATTGGGATGAAAACAAATATCAAAATATTGGAATTTCCCACTGGATGGAAATTGTTTTTCCATCAGTTCTAGTAGATAATGTTTTCATCCCTCACGCACAACTATGTGGAGTTAACATTGAGACTTTATATATATAAAAATATTCTCTCACACTCACCTGTGTTAAAAGAACATTGAGTGCTTGCTTGACTTTGTAACTTTAAAGTTAGGAAATGCCAGAATTAAGTTGCCAGTGCAAGTGAAAACAAAATATTGAATAGCTGCTTATTAACTAAGCACAGCCATCCTCTGTACTAAATGAGGCCAGGATCCTGTGAAGAAAGTAGTATATGACCATGTAGACGGTGTCATAAATGCATATGCACAACAGGGCTGAATTAAGGTTGAAGGGGCAACCTTAATTCTGGCATTTCTTATCTTTTACTTTACAACCTTAATAATGCTCTTTTTAACATAGGGATTTGTATGTGTAATCTCCTAGGGTTTTAAAAAAGCAAACTGAAAAAACAAATTCCATTAGGTGGCATCATGTTGACATCCATCTACATGGGTCATCATCAGGTTTGGAATCATTATATCCACCACACAGACTTCTGCACCTTGATCTAACAGAGCAACTGATAGCAGTAGTAGGTTGTCATCCTCTGTGGACTGACATTAGAGAGGGATGGGACACTTTGGCCGTGGCTTTCACTGACAACAGAGAAATGAGGAGACTCTGAAATCTTGGGTTGCATTCCAGGCTCTGGACAGGAATGATCTCTAGTGGGCGCATATGCTTCTACCCCATCCCATACAACTTGTCCCTGTCCCAGTCCTATTTCTTCCCCATCCCTGGCTCCTTGTCTCAGTCTCATTCTCCTCACCTAAAGAGTTCCAGTGTCCACTCCTCGAGCTTCTCATCCCAGTCCCTTTCTTCTTGCCCAGCAAGACCTAGTTTCACTCCCCCAGACTCCGTCTGTGTCCTCGCCCAGTCAGTCTCAGTTCTTCCCCTCCGAGTCCAGTTTTTGTTTCTCTTCCTCCCTCTCTAGTCACCTATGTTCCCTGTCCCTACTGGTTCCTAATCCAGATAACCCACCCCAGGCTCTTCATCTAATCTCAACATCCCCTCAATCCTCCCCCAGCTACTTGTCCTAGTCTCTTTTCCCAGCTAGTGCCAGTTTTCCCCTTGTTCCCTGACTCTTTCAGATCTGTTTCTCCACGCGCTCACCTCCTTCTCCCTGCCCCACTGGTTTTGTCCCATCTACTCCTCTAGCTCCTCATTCTATCTCAGCCTCCCCTCCTTACCCTCCCACCTCCCCGTGCCCCTCTACCCATTTCCTTCCCTGGTTCCCACTCTATCACATTTTGGGGTTCAACCCAGATCAATGAGAAGTTGCATCCCCAACTGCCCTGTATAATTCTTAATGCCTTAAATGCTTTGCTGCTATGGCTCATAGACTGGAAACCAACAGCCAGCAGACAAGTATGTAGATTCCTGTGTCTGTGTGCTTGCAGCCCTGGTTCAGTACTCTGATTCCAGCAGCCTGCTTGTTACATCCCCAGTCCCAAATTTCCCCAAAACTGTCTGCCCTGAAGTGGCCTCTCCTGGAATAGCCAGGGAAGTAATAGGATCCTTAGTGCCTTTAAAGAGACAAAAGCAGTGTTTATCACTTTAACTGGAGCTAACAATCCTTTCAGTTCAAATGCCAGAACTGAGTTGGATTATAGTGTAAATAAAACAGGTTTATTAGCAAAAGGACATAGATTAAATTTGATACCAAGTAGAAGGAATTGGAGGTAGAACGGGTTACAAACCAACAGTAAAAATACGCTTTCTAGTAACTAAGACTTAACTCAACAAGGTACAGCCGTGGTTTAAAGTAGATTTCTTACCAATCTTTTTCTTTCCAGCCTTGACTGACTTTCTCTCAGTTGGGACCTCCCACAGAAGTACAAGATGCTAGTTTCCCTTGACTTCCTAGGTGGAAGATCTTTGCCTAAACATGTTTCTCATATATAGTCACTTCCGAGAGATTTCAACCCTCTTGGTTGAAGGACCCATCTTTCTCAGTTTGCAGGAGCTCTGGCCCTATGTCTGTCCAGTGACGGATTCCAAGATGGCTACTTTTTCCTCTATATATCTTCTCAAACTCACTGTTTTGGCCTCAGACTCAGGATGACCTCATGCTGTTCTTCCCTTCTTGTGGATTTCCCACCCCCCTGCTGATTCATATGTAAATGAGGCTTACATTGTTTTGATTCCACCATGCTTAATTTATATTGGAAACAGGAAGATAGCTGCCTACCCTCCTGTCTGGGGGAGAACCTGTTTCTCTCCTTTTATTTGGTCACAGACTTTAGGGCATATTATTAGTCAGTATCCCTAACTCCTCTTATAGTGTTAATACCAACATTTCACAATGATATTTATCACCAGTGTGTCACCAGTTCGCAGATGAAACCTTTCGTGACCCATTTTCCTACAGGTCATGACAACAGTGAGTTGGGGAACTCTGGGCTGGTCAGGCCAGCTGAAACTCACTGCTACATACCAGGGAGTCCTTAGCCGTCTGGCATTGGGGTGCTCTTAGGGGGAGACCCCTTCCCCCCCCCCCCCCCCTTACAAAACAGCAGGAGGGTTAGTCATTTGTTGACCTGGAGGCAGCAGGTCAGAACCCTCTTTTATGGACAGGGCATCTGCCACCATATTTCCTTTCCCCTTTGTATGGAAAAAAAACCCCTGTTTTGTCTCCTTTATTCACAGGCTCCAAGACACAATGTCAGAGAGTATCCATAATTACACCTACAATGTTGTTACAAACATTTCACAGTGATATTAATGACCTGTGTGTTGCTAGATTTCAAAAAATATATTCCATGTCACCTTTTCAATAAATATCACGACACTAGTGTGTTAGGTGTAGTTAGGTCAGGCCTGACGAGAGCTGCTGATACAGAGTAATGAACAATTTCCCTCCCTGGCTCCCATTCCTAGTCTTCTTGCCTGGCTAATCCCAGTCTCCCCCAACTCCCCATCCCAGTTTCTACCTACCCCACCCCCAGGCTTCTTGTCCAAGTTGACTCCCATCATCCCTATACCCAAAGGTCTGGCTTTTGTCCCTGTTGCATTTGAATCAGGCAGCTTCCTCCTCCACAGTGCTTGGGCTTAGCAGTGGAGTCACTGATAGCACAGGAGAGACAGGCTCTCATTTTTGGGGTCCAGACCTGCCACAGCCTACAGCAGCCCATAGTTTGAAAGTCCTACTCAGCTCCAGGGTTGGAGCGTGGCCGATGCAGATGGAGCTCCTATAATCTGTCTACCAGCCCTGCCTACGTTTATAACTTTCAAATTCTTGCAGTGGTAACATTACATTCTTGAGAAGAACAGGAGTACTTGTGGCACCTTAGAGACTAACAAATTTATTAGAGCATAAGCTTTCGTGGGCTACAACCCACTTCTTCGGATGCAGACTAACACGGCTGCTACTCTGAAACATTACATTCTTGCAGTAATGACATTATTGACTTCACTCCAGTGTGAAGAAAGAAGACAACAATATTCTATAGCCATGTTACAATTTTGCTCAGAAACTTTGAGTCACTTCCAGTGAGAGACAAAGAGAAAAAATAAGAGAAGACAGACAGTGAAGACTGGTTAATGAGTCATTCTATATATATGTTGTTTCACAAACTCCTGCATGATTTCCATGTTAAGCCCAACAGATTTAAGAAGGCTGCCTCTAGTGAAGAGAAAAAACATCTATCTAACAAGGTCAGTGAGCGTGCAGAAAGTTATCTGGTGTGATCTGAATTATTTTTCTGGAGGTCTAGAATGAATACGCGGCTAAGGCAGCGTGGGAAGGTTTATATAGCACTAGAGATACCTGCCAGCTTTCTGGTATGACTAAGCACAGGTTTACAGTTCAGTCTTTCTGTGGGTTGCAGGGAATGAGGGGAAGTCATGCATTTGCAAATATTTACCTTCAAAATAACCAATCAAAATGAGGCCACCACCCAAAAACTGCATGGAAAGGGAACTAAAACATCATCCTGAATGTGGGGTCATTAGTCTCTAAATTTCAACTCCGATGATATTTTGATATACTGTACAGTAAATGGCAAAACTTTTACACCAACCAGGGTTACATAGGCTTATATGTAACAAGTACACCTCTACCCCGATATAACGCAACCCGATATAACACAAATTTGGATATAACGCGGTAAAGCAGTGCTCCGGGGGGGGACAGGGCTGCGCACTCCAGTGGATCAAAGCAAGTTCGATATAACGCGGTTTCACCTATAACACGGTAAGATTTTTTTTTTTTGCCTCCCGAGGACAGCGTTATATCGAGGTAGAGATGTATGTGTAACATGGGGACTTTAAGATGATGTTTGGGGGTTTTAGGGCTCTAGTGATATGTTCAGGCATGGAATTTTCATCACCTATTCAGGCAGTTGGGCTATATTTCATGCTACTGTTAAATACACAATGTTAGTATTTTCATTAATAGACTATCTTCACCTCTGTCATGTTATCAAGTTCCACATGAATGATTTTGCCCTCCAAATTGTATCCTTATGTCAAGCTGTAAAGTATTCTGTGCTCCTTTAGTTGCTTGTTTATTATGCAAACAAACAAATTGCATCTCATAAATTCAGGAAGCTTTTTATACACATAACTGTGGAACAAGGACGCCAAGTTCTTGCATAAAGGCTGAGTAGTGCAGTTGTTTTTAGGACTTCATCAGTTGCTAAGGAAAAAGTACAAAGGCTATGGGATACATGTGTGGCTGGCAAACTACTTTTGATTCAGTGGTTTTCATTCAATTGTTTTGATTCTTCCCTTCAGAAAAGAGGTATATGATGTGAGTGTTTGTAGTGATCATGATTTCCAGATGAAGCACTTAATGCTGTTTGTTAATTTGGCATAACACCTCAAGTGAAATCCCCACACACCGTGTCTTAACCCTGCAGTGTCCTCTGTCATCATGACCTCGGTCTTCCCTTGTGGAACACTTTCTCCTTAGAACTTGTGTGCTAATACTATTCCAGAGCAGTAATTTGAATGCTAAAAGCATCATTAGGATTGCTCACTATGCCAAGTTTATTTATTGGAATAATTGTCCTAATAAAATATCTGTTTGCAGCGATGTTGTGACCTGAAGAAGAGCTCTGTGTAGCTCGAAAGCTGGTCTGTTTCACCAACAGAAGTTGGTCCAATAAAAGATGTTACCTCGTCCATCTTGTCTCTCTAATAAAATATCTAACCGATCATTGTTATTTACAGATATGTTTGTCCTCTTGCCAAAGGTCAGGAAGAAGCTCTGTCCATGGCTATGGGTGTTCTAAGTGAAAAGGAAATCATTGAAGTATGTGAGATTTTACTCTTAATTTAATTTCATAACTCAACACCTGGAGGGATAGCAAATCACAAATAAAACTGGTGTAACTAGCAGGAAATGTGTGTCCCCCATTCTGTGGGGGACAGTTTTACATAGAGGGACTTTTGAGAGATGTGTATTCAAATAGATGTTATCTTTCTGCCCCATTAAACAAGAAATTGGTTTTCAACAGCACTTTACTAGTGTATCCAAGTCAAGGCAGACTGATTAGCTGGAGGACAGCCAATTTTGTGATTGTCATCTCCTGTTTAATACTCACCATGTGTTTTTGATACATACATCAGTGTTAAAACTCCTCCCTCTAGAGACATCAGTATACAATACAGTAAATTAATTTGTTAGGAAATAACTTGATAGAACCAAACATCCAGCTTCCCTGCAAACTTTTCCTTTTAACAAAGAGAAACATTGTTAGCTTGAATCATGTAACTCAGAGTTAGTCACAACAAATGCTGCAAACCTTTATCTGTGCTTTTCTACATTTGATTTATAAATGAGTGGTCTGGAATACACCTGAATATATTGAAGTGCAGTTTGTTTCCTGCAGGTAAATGGCAGATATTCCACAGCTAAACACAGAATGTGTTCAGATAGGTCACCTAGATTTCAGGACAGAAAACACATTTTTAAAGCAGTTTGTGTGTGTGTGTTTTAGTGGGAAAGAGGATCTTCCAAAATTACTATGACCAAGATTGTCAATATTTTGGCGGAGGAAATGAATATTTTTTGTACCAATTGCTTGCTGTTTCCCAACATAAGAACGGCCGTACTGGGTCAGACAGTATTGGGATCTTGTCTAGTCTTCCAATAGTGGCCAATGCCAGGTGCTTCAGAGGGAATGAACAGAACAAGCAATCATGGAGTGCTCCATCCCCTGTCATCCACTCCCAGCTTCTGGCAAACAGAGGCTAGGGCCACTCAGAATATGGTGTTGCATTGTGCCCATCCTGGCTAATAGCCATTGATGGACCTATCCTCCATGAATTTATCTAGTTCTTTTTTGAACCCTGCTATAGTTTTGACCTTCACAAGCTCCCCTGGCAACAAGTTCTATGCTCATAGAATATGAGTTGTGTGAAGAAGTTCTATGCGTTTTGTGAAGAAGTACTTCCTTTTGTTTGTTTTAAACCTGCTGCCTATTAACCGGCTCTACTCATTACATTCTTTCTTGCATTAATTTGATGAGAAGAAAGGATGGAGGCGATAGAGCTCCCTGGAATTCACTGCCTATGGAAAAATAGAAAAGTGTGTATTTGAATTAAAGAACAAGACCAAATCCCCTATTGTAGCTTCTTGTCTGCCCAATATATACTAGGTCTCTGAAATACTAAATAAGTTTAATTGCTATGACTGTTTTAATAATTCATTTACCCTTTGATGGCTGCAGACTTTTTGTCTAGAAGCAAATGTTGTATTAGTTTCATATCTCATGTGTCCACCATTTAGGAGACACTGCCCTGCAAATGCAGGATTCGAGTCTAATATGGGGAGATTTTTCCATCTCTGATTAATGTAATCATATCTATATAGAAGCATTTATAATGACCCCCTCAGCAGGGTTTGGACACAGGCCTTCTAACTCTATAGCACAGACCTCTACTACTTGAGCTAGAAGGGTAACTCCATTAGCTGGCAGTAGGTTGTTGCCTTCTGTGGGCTAGCTTCTAAAAGGAGACACGATATACCCAGTGGTTCTCAAACTGGAAGTCGCGACCCCCTCCGGGGGTCATGAGGTTATTACATGGGAGGTCACGAACTTTCAGGCTCCAAACCCCGCTTCACCTCAGAAGCTTGCTGTATGAAAGGGGTCACCAGTACAAAAGTTTGAGGACCACTGCTGCGCGTGCATGCACACACACGTACACACCCTGCTAGTAGTCTGAAAATTGTCAGCCCAAAAGAGTAGTTCTTTATAGATAGAGAAGGAGCTGTTTCCCATGAGCTAAATGCTGACTCGGCCCCTGCCTGGGACCCTCCCACTGCTCCCAAGAGAGACTCTGTTTGGCTAGGCATTGCTGGGACCTGCCAGTTTACACTTTGATTTTTGGGCATGTCTGTTGTTACGTACCATTTCTGTTGGCTTGCTGTTGTGTTTAAGACACACACAAGCAGCACATAGTGTCTCAGCTTCCTGAGGGTGCTCCAATGAAGGCTGTCTGTTCAGTGAACATGTCATCAAGTAGGAGTGTGCTATATTTCCCATCTCTCCTCCTCCCCCTTTGCCCCATGGCTTTCAGTTCTTGAAGGTCTGTCAGGTGTCATTCTCCATTCAGTGTGGCTCTTAACTTTCCATCATTCTGGAGTGTGATAGAGAAAAATAAATATTCTGATTGTTTTGTTCACCCCAATCCTCTCCTTGTTTGAATTGTGAATAGCCTGGACTGACTGAGTATAATATGACTATACTATGATGTATAATTTAAGAAGAGAATTTTAGCGGCAGTAGATTATGGTGCACAAGAGAGGGCCAATGTAAACCTCTTCATACATCCTTGATTTGTGGACCCCTGACTAAAAAACATCCCTCTTTTCAAGAGGTGACAGAAGAGGGGGGCTTGGGAAGGCTGAGGTTTGGAGTGTTGCAGCGGCAATGTTCCTACCCCTTGGGGAAGGGTGTGCCTGGAGTCAACCAGTAGCAATCACGTTGGTCCAAGTAAGAGCGGTTTGTAAAGGCTTCTAGAGGGAGCCATATCCAACTGTTAGGCTAAAGGAGGGAATGCTGTGATTGTCTTTGAGGGCTAGGGGCAATGAAAGAGAGGGAGATGGGATTGGAGGGGAGACTTGGAAAGATGGCTGGGGAGAGGGACAGAAGGGGGGAAACTGCAACAGAGGGAGGCAGAAATATACAGATGCAAGAATGTTAGGAGTGTAAATTAATTCCAAGGTGTGGGAAGAGACAGAAGCAAATAGCTGGATTTTGAATTTTAGGACTGTATTTTAAGGTTTACAGATAGTGGTTGAATGGATTTATGGTCAATGCAAACTCTGATTAAAACCTCCCCATTTCCACCATTTAAAGTGTGTGTGCATGTGTATGTGGTGAGAGAGAGAATTCCCTGCATCACAACAACTGAAAACTACATTGAAGCCTCTTCTGCTCTCAGATTTTGTGTGTGTATGGGGGGAGGAGGAGGGAGGGAAAGAGAGTTGTGGCTTTGTAATGTGGGGAAATGTCCAGGAGAGATGTGACAGGGATCATGAATCTGGCTTTATGGCTGAAGCCATGTTTCAACCCATTTTTCTAGAGACAAAATGCTGGTGTAATAACTCCTTACCCTGACTAATCTTTTTGAATCAGGATATAGAATTTGTCTTGAGTGTCCGTAAATCAGAGCATGCTAATTACATGGAATGGTGGAGTAATGCAGTTTCAGAGAAAGGTACCTTCCCTTTTTGGTGAGACAGTTGTCTGTCTTCTAATCTGTAATCACTCAAAACCAGTCCATGCTGCACCAATCCATGGTGGTGTGGTTCATCACACATCTGAAAAGTCCTGGTCAGAATCAGTGACTAATAGAAAAACAGCATTGTGTTTGTATTTACTTTTCAATCATTGTTCCCAAATATGTTGTTGGACAAGATGTTTTAGCTGAAAGCCAAAGAAAGCACCAATGTCCTTGTAGAGTAGATTATGCTGCTCCTTCCCATGATCATAGAAATGCAAACTTGTGTGTGCATCAGTGTGTATGTGTTTGGTTTTTAAATTGCTTTGACATACAAAATGTTAATACAGTTGCACTTTGCCTCATATTTAAATCAGATCATTAAAGTGATGCTGTCACAAAAATATGGCCTGCTTGCTCTTTGTTTATAAATCCATGTGGAATTTACTCCAGATCTTGTTTATAAATGTCTATTTTGTTTAAAATTCACCATTCTGTCACCGACAAATATATACACTTAAACCTCCCTTCCCCATAAATCTATCTAAGTTAGTTATGAAGATTGCATTAAAAACAAAGAACATCATAAGCTTCATTAATCTCCTGTAGCAGTAACTTCTGAACAAAAATTGTGAGGCCAGTTTTCAAACTTTGTTGTCCATATTAGGGAAGCCAATCCTATGTATGTTGGGTATCTGTTATCTAGACATCAAAAGGCCTGTTTGAGCACCCAAGGCCCCAGTCCAGTAACACGTTTGTTACTTTAAGCATTTAAGGCTCAAGGTTTAAACATGTACATTTAAGCACCAGGCCCACTGAAGCCAGTGAGTACTTTCTTACACAGAAGATGCTTTCTTCCAACCCACAGGAAATGAGTGAAGTACACAGTACTTTGTGTGAATTTCTTTACCACGAGTAGTTATGTTATTGTAACAGTGTGTCCTCTGGAAAATGACCGTGTCGTCATGTTGGTTATTACCTTGTGTAGTAAAACAGCAAAACAAATACTAATTAATTGGATGTAGAGATGGGGAAGGAAGCAAAATTAGCATGGGGAAAAGAGCTTCAAATATTAATGTTGCTTTAAAAGGGAAACAAATATATTTATGGAAAATGAGGCAACCTTGTCAAGAGTAACTGAATGGCCAAATATAATTAACAACCCTTTTGGAAAACTTGTATATTTCTCTCTTATTATGTCATTAACATAGCTGCTTTGTGATTAGATTTCTCAAATGTGTTGAATACCCTAGCATGCCCTGTGCTTGCGGTGCCAGTAGCACCTATGATCACTACTGGAGAAATGAGTCTGCTTATTTGGGGCCAGTGGAGAATGGGAAGTCAGGTTTATTTAATATGTATCTGATCTCTGAGCTTTTTGGCATTCTTTCTTTTACAGCTGGCAGACTATGAGAAAGAGAGAGAATCTTGGAGACCAGCTCATAATTGGATAAGATGGGACTGCTAATTATGTTTGGGAAGCTTGCCTAGATTGTCATAAATATTTCTATTCACCTTTAAGACCAATTTTGTTTTAACAAAATATGAAAAGGGAGAAGAACCCACAGTGATTGACATTGTCTTTACATACATTACTCTCCCACCTCCCAGCAGTGATCTGCTTTCGTTTAGACTCTGGCTTCTCTATGGATGGAAATATAAATTAAATACTGAAATTATTCCTCTAGAGATAAGTGCCCTACAATTCAAAAGGTCAGGGCATAGCTACCCCACCCGAACAGCCGGGCAGGGACAGGATTGTGACCTTGCTTCACTTGCCGAAGGCGAGGGCAAGTAATCTCTGTCAGGCTTACTTCCCCCTCTATGCCAGTTCGGTTCTGGGGTGCTGGATAGCATGCTGGGCAGCAGAACAAAGGATTCCCTCAATCCCCACTCATGCCCACCCACCTGCTTGGGATTGGGGTAGAAGCCTGGTAGAGCTGTGTACAAACATACAGGCTCTGGTCATGTAGGTAACCTGCACAGGGAGAGCAAGGGGTCACCTTATGTCCTGTTACTCCTATGCACATGCTGCAGGACTTGCAATTGAGTTACTCCTGGGGGAGTTCTGCACAAAAAAATTAAAAATTCTGCACACACTATTTTAAAATTCTCTGTATTTTATTTCTTAAAATAACCCAATATGATCATGCTGGTTTCAATTATTTTGGTAATTTATTTAAACTATAGTACAGTGGATGGAGAATGGGAGTGGGGGGGATTGGAGAAAGTCACCAAACCCCCACTAATAGTAAGGTAGCTAGTATTGACCCTTTACTTCTAGTTAATAGTCAACAAATATATGCAGCCATATGCTCAGTGTTACATCATAGGCAACTGATGAGCAAGTGAAGGTTGGGGACTCAAACTCACAATTTATACTGGCTACTGACTATTTCCAGAAAGGTGAGTAGCAAACAGTTCATAGAGCACATTTTGATAGGATTTTTTTTCAGTCCAAAAATTTAGACCAGTTCTAATCACTAAAGCACCATAAGCATTTATAAGGCTACACTGTCCTTTACAATAAGGTCCTTTACACCACTCTGGCAATGTAAAGGAGCTTTAAAAATTTTACACCTGTTTGATGCCCCTGGGGGAATTCACTAAGAACAATGGGAACAATTCACTAAGCAGGCAGGCTGCTACATTCTGCTCAGCCTGAGGGAACAGAGCCTGCCCCACGCCTATCTCCTCAGAAATACCCCCAAAGCCCTGCCCCTCCACCCCAAGCATGCCACAATAGTGAGCGAGAAAGTCTGTCTGTCTGTCTCTCTGTCTGTCTGTCTCTGTCTCTGTCTCACACATGACTGCCCAGCCCCCCATGCCCTGGTGGTGATTTATGTCTCTACTGGCTGCTCTGAGCGCCCAAACTAACCTGCCTACACTGCTGGGCGCATGACCACTCTTGCAGCTTCCCTGTCAAAATCATTTTTCTGCGGGGAAGCAAAGAAATCTGTGGGGGCCATGAATTCTGTGCATGCGCAGTGATGCAGAATTCCCCCAAGAGTATTGAGTGCTTGAAGAATAGAGAAGTGTCTTAGTCACTCGATTAAAGCCAAAAGGCATGACAAAGAAATAATCTTTGAGAGATAAATGGGGTGAAGAAAACACTGTGCATTTTAGGAGTGTATTCTACTGCTTCGCTGATCAGGCTGGGGAAAATCTGCCTAGGTCTTGATTTCATGCTGGTTTCCTTCTGATTTTTCTCCTCCTACACCCTCAGGTCTCTTCCCTCCCCCCCACCCTCCCCGGCCCCCCAGCTATCAACCAGCCTATCCAAGTGCATAGCTTGGGTGGTATGTCTGCAGTTCTTCCCTCATCCCTTGTCTCAGTTGAATCCAGTCTCACGCTGTCCTGGGTTGTGTTCTTCAGTGTATTCCCTCATCTCCTTTTAGGTTGTGCAGTAGCACAGCAGAGTCTCTGTTATGCTTGAGTGCTATTTATAGTCTGTGACATGCATAATAACTGCTGCCTATATTTCAGGCCCTGTGTATTTTGTGACACATTAAACCTAAATTATGTGTCAGGGATGTCTGATTTATGGGGCAGTACTGCAGTGAATCCTGGGACAAACTAGAAAAAGTGCACCACAAAATGAAAATATAGAACCACTGCATAGTATTTACTTGCCACGCAGCAGAGAAATGTTATTCCTGTGAATTTTAAGAGCTCTGCAAAAGGGGAATCTTCATGGGCTATGGTCAGCTGCGGGGAGTAGGGGTCAGACCCCGGTAAGTGGGGCGGAAGTGGCTGAATCAACTCTGGGAGGGAGCAAGAGGAGGCTTGCAGGAGGAAGCAGCACCTTGTCTGTGTGACTTATGAACTCTGCATGACAGGTACCTGCCTCTGCTGCACAGCCCCTAAGCCTTGCAGGGCTTCTGCAGCAAACCAATAATATTTATTGTTTGTATTACCATGGGGCCTAGCAACCTTAGTCATAGACTTGGACCCTACTGTGGTAGGCGCTGTACAACATAGAACAGAAGCCCTCATCCTTGCACCACCAGTGGCCTCCCTTTAAGACTTTTGTGGCAGAGCATTATATACACCACCTCAAATGTATCTTGTTCAAAGACTGTATGGATTATAAATTGATGATCATGAGATATGAGGCAAAAGGTGTATTTAGCTGGTTCTTCTCTGTAAAGAATATATAGTTTTTCTTTGCTGTGACCCTGTTTGTAAGAGTGGTGGAGCTCACACATTACAGAAATGTACATGTTACACTGGATGGACTTCAGGTGGAGTCTTGATAAGCCCTCTCGATGAGAGAAAAATGTGGAGGGAATTCATCTGAAGGCAACTTACAAGATGTGGTGAAATAAAAATGTGCTGGTAACGGAGACCCTTCGGCCATGGACTTTTTTTTTTTTTTTTTTTTTAAAGTAACCGAAGTGTGTGTTAGAATTTCAGGGTGAGGCACTATTTAAAAGTGAGACTCTTCTAGTGGCAGGCAGGCTCTGTATACAAACAAAAAAATCCCTAATCGCTAAAGGACCTATTTAATCCTGGATACTCTGGATGCATCAGAGAGCAAAATTTGGCTCGGTATGTGCTAAGGATGTTGTTTAGTCATTATTGAAAGAGAGGAAACATACGCTTACATTCCCGATCTCCTGTGGCCCAAATTGTTGCTGGCCCTATTTGGGTGTGCCAGAGGCAGACGAAGGTGCAGGGAAGATCCTTCCAGAAACAAGCATGCGGGAGACATCTGTAACCTGGAGACTAAAGTGGAGATTGCAGCTGAAGAGGGTGGCTAGTGCTGCCAGCAAAATGACTGTCCATGGTTGGAATAGCAATGAGGCCCACAGCATAGTACCAAGAGCACTGGGGAAGGACAGGGCGCACTATTTCAGAGGTGTAACCAGGCCCGCTACCGACCAGGCTCCCTTCAGCCAGCAACTCTGGAGGCTATGTGCCTTGTGCAGGTATAATTCTTCCCAGGCCTGCTGCTCAGCCAGTGCACTGCCTCCCTGCTCAGCCACCTCTGAGAGAGCTCTCCTGTGATTGTCAGGTAATCTGTCTGTATGTGCTGAAGGTGAACTTGTGCATTTGGACAGTCATGCAGGCAGACCATACAGTGCTCAAACTGAATGATAACTGAATGAGGATTCTTTTTAGTTAAGTTAAAATAGACTTTTTTGTTTGTTTTAAAACCATTAAAAAGGCAGGCTCTGTGTAAAACATGGCCAGGACTTATACTATCATGCTGTAGTGCAGCCTCCCAGGGTTTTCTTTAGGTAATAGTTTGTTCTGCGGCGGTGTGGCCTCCTACATTCCAAGCTATTCTTTTTATTAAACAGGCAAGATGTGAGGAAAGGAAGGGGGAAACATGGGTCGATAGCATTGTTTAAGTGCCAGCCAATTCAATACCTCGGTTCCTCACAGAGTCATCGTCAGTCTTGAGGAGAAACATTTGAAGGAGACAAAAGGGCTTATCAACTGAACTAAATTATTCATCAGAATATTAAGAGATGAGTATGCCAAAAGGGGGGAGGGGGGGGGAGGAAGTGAACCTCACACTCCCTACTGCAGCCTGTAATGATCTAAAAATAGAGCTTCAGTCTCTGGGAAAGACCAGAGAATTTTAATTAGCTCATTATGCTGAGCAGCTTCAGTGTGTGTCAGCATGTTCT
The DNA here is from genome assembly GCF_002925995.2 of Terrapene triunguis. NCBI lineage: Eukaryota > Metazoa > Chordata > Testudines > Emydidae > Terrapene > Terrapene triunguis. Next base: position 758,964 of record NW_020664408.1, on the reverse strand, counting down.
ACACAAAGGTGTTGCCAGGCATTCTTTACTGTTATACTAATTTTTCAGTTGTTTAAATAAAAATTGTGTGTGTGTGTGTGTGTGTGTACGCGCATGCACAATCGGTTATGCCAGTTACTTAACATCAGAAATCTTGCGACTAGAAAAAGGCCACTGGGGCCTTCTGTTCATTCTCCTCCTTTTATTTTCCCCCTTTTCCTTCTTTCCTTTCATTTTGTGTAATTTTTTTAAAACTCTGATGTTTTTTTTCTCTCATTATCCATTTCAAGCATGTTGTTATTACCAATTTCATAAGGTCACATTCCCTGATATGTTTTTTTATCCTCCCCCTTCCTTTTTGAATTTACTTTTCCATACAACCTTTTTCAATGTGTGTGGGTTTTTTTTTTAATTTGAATGTCATAATTTCAAAGCTTCTGAGACGCTCCTTTAGTTGACTGACTTATAGCAACTCCAGATGGTTGACATCTGCTAACTGTTTGCTGGCCTGTGTTAAAGGAGCTGGCAGTTTCCGCTTATTTCCTTGTGGACAGGCATCTACCCCTTTGCGTGTCAGAACAAAAATGAGTGATCCAGTGGGTGGTTGAGAGCTTCTGTTCTTCCCCTTTCCATCTCCCCCTCTTCCCCTTTTCCTCCCTCCCCCTCCCCGGTTGCTGCTGTTGTGGGAAGTCTAGGCTGAAGAACTGAGACTTTTGTTGCGTTCTGAACATGCGGTGGTGGTGGTTTATATTACCATAGCACAGCGATTCTCAAACTGTGGGTTGGGATCCCAAAGTGGGTCACGACCCAATTTTAATGGGGTTGCCATGGCTGGCTTAGACTTGCTGAGGCCCATGGCTGAAGCCCGAGCCCCACCACCTGGGCCAAAGCCAGTGGGCTTCAAGCCTGGGTGTTGGGGCTCAGGTTACAGGCCACCTGCCTGGGGCTGAAGCTTTTGGGCTTGGGCCCTGTCCCTCTGGACCGGGGTGGTGTGGCCCCGGGGCAGTGGGGCTTGGGCAGGCTCAGGCTTCAGTCCCCCTTCCTGAGGTCGTGTCGTAATTTTTGTTGTTATAAGGGGGCGCGGTGCAAAGAAGTTGGAGAATCCTGGCCATAGCACATAGGAGCCATAGTTATGGACCAAGACCCCCTTGTGCTAGGCTCTGTACAAACACAGAACAAAAAGTCCCTGCCTCAAAAAGCTTACAGTCTAAGTAAAGCTGCAGGCAATAAAGTACCATGGTAGCTGGTCCCTCTTTCTTAGTTTGCTCGTCCTATATTTCTGGCCTTACTGGAAGCAGGATGTCCCAGTAATCTCATGTATTACATGTATAGAGTCTCTAGCCCATGGGGAATCTACCAGAAATAAGATGCTAATAATTATTTCCAAATTAACTTTGTAGACCACAGAGTCTCAGCGAAACATCTGAATATTTTGGATGGTTATTTGAACAAAACTCTAAACCTGTGGAGGTTCACCTGTTGGAGCTGGTCAGAAACTTTGTCACATTTTTTTTTATTTTTTGACAATATGGGAATTTTCATGAGAAGGAAAATCTTTTTTCTGGAAGAACTGAAAACCAAGAGAAATTTCAATTTTTCAGTGAAAACCTGAGAAATTTTGACACACAATTTTTGTTGATAATTTTCAACATGAAATAACTCCCCGAACTGCTATATTGCCCTTCAGTAATGCTGACATCTCCCCATCCCCCTGGGATGTAGAGTACAAAGGGTTATGCTGCAGGCAAGTAGCAGGAGTGGAAAGGCTATCATAAGAACCGTAAAATGTGTTGATTCTTCGCAGGGAACTTTTCATTTGGGCATTCAAGTGCTGATCATATCTTAAGCGGTTTTTATTTTATAAATGTCTTTGTGGTGCTTGGCAACAAGTTGGGCACTTTCTGAAGTGAAAAGAAAGCATGGTTCTGGCCCTGAAGAACTCATCATCTAAAGATAGGCAGACCGAGAGTTGTGGGAATAAGTAAAACATATATACAGTTAAGTTAATAAAATTGTTCACCAGACACTCTTCAAACTTGACATTTTCAGTCAGTACGTTTTCCATAGACATCTATGCAGAGCTTGACCTTCATAAGGGTCTCAGACGTGAAGAGTGTAAGACTCAGTGTCTATAGTGGGTGGCATGGAAGAAGTCACTGAGATCTTTGTGTGAGAAGCTGAGAAATAATCAGAGGAGGACAGCACCTTTCATTGGCCCATTAGGATGTGAAATTGGGTCCTGCTGGTTAAAAGTTACGAGAGCGGTTATCAGCTTCATAATTCTCTCAATGGAGGTAACCTAGTGTCTTTTCTATAATAATAATAATAATATAATAATAATATAATAATTCTATAGCACTGTGTTTGGGTACTTTTATGTTTTCTCTAGCTGTTTAGCTACTATAGTTGCTCTTGAGGTATTTTTATTTAGTCCCCTCTCAGGCTATATCTACATGGCACACCCTTAGCTGTGGCATGTAGGGTATGTGTGGCTACATGCTGTAGTGAAAAGCAGGTTGCATTCACACTATGGTGTTAGCTACCTGCAGCAGTGAAAGGCTCTGGCAGGGGGGTGGCAGTGGGACATTATGCTGCTAAAAATAGCAGTGTAGATGGGGGAGGCACTGATTGCGCATGTAGAGAGCTGTGTATGGTACATACTCTAAGGATTCAGGCATGTCTTTTACCCTACTTGCCTAAGCAGTGTCTCACCGTCTGTGCTGCTCTTAATATCTGTGCTAGGGGTGTGTGCAGCCTATGTACTCTACATGCCACTGTAAGAAGTGTGCAGTAGAGACGTACCCTCAAATATCTTCTCAGCCAAGTCTGCCAGAAAAGTTTTTCATGAAGCTGATCTAGTCTAGTTCATTGCTTGTAGACTTATTAGGTTTTAAGTATCTGCATTAAGTGGCATTTGCCATCTATAAACCCAGACAATCCTTATCTACTGTAACTCCTTATTTTAGGTTGCATTGTTCTTACTTATTTAAAGTTATATCTAATTTGAAAAATCTTGGATTTTGTACCATTACAAGAGCTTTCACAAATCTTCAGATTTTTATTGGTGGCCTGAGGACACTGTGATTTGACATTAATGGAAGATATGTCTCTAAATCCCTTAGATTGTTTTGAAAATCATAATCATTGCATCCAACAAGGCCCGTAGAGTGCCAAGAAATGTGCATATAACCATGGCGCAAAAATAATGTGGAGGTTCTTTTTCTCTAAGGATGCAAAAAAATTGTTTGGGTTCTAGCTATCTTGTTATAACTATGGGGATGAACATGGATTTTTAAGCAATGCTGGACTCCAGAATGCCAAAGGGCAGGTTTACACTAGCGCTTACTTTGATATAACTTAAGTTGCTCGGGGGAGGGGGGGTGAATAAGCCACCTCCCCTGAGCAACGTAAGTTACACTGACGTAAACGCTGGTGTGGAAAGCACTACGTTGTCGGGAGACGTTCTCCCATCAGCATGGAGCATCTGCACTAGCAGTGCTACAGCAGCGCAGCTGCATCGGTACAGCTATGCCTCTGTAGCGATTCTAGTGTAGACCTGCCCAAAGACTTTAAGGGGTAGGATTGATCAATAATTAAGTTACAGTGATGAAAGGTCACCCTGTTTATCACTTTAATCTTCTCTCACATGGCTGAGTTTTGAGGATTGTTCTCCTCTCTTCTTCTGTTGTTAGATGTGAAACTAACATCTGAGGGAATGGCATGGAGAAACCACCCAAGTCTCAGCCAAGCAAGAAGGGTTAAAAAGATAATATGGTCCAGATGTCTAGTCAGCAGGAATGATGATTAAACTAAACACTGACATCACTCATGTCAGAACATTGGTGTATCAGAGATCATTGAATCTTTATCGCTGCAGCGGAAAAGCTGATCGTAGCAAATTGCTCTTGCAATAGAGCTGATTAATATTCTCTATTTATGATGATAGTCAACACACACAGAAACCCCACTAATTGTTTCAACAGAGGAATGAGGAATCTAAATTCCCATGGTAACTTTTTTTTTTTTTTTTTTTTTTAAATGCAGCTATTTGTCATCACCAGACCCAGGGTTTCAGGAAAGATAGACATGGTAGAACTTGTCCAGAACCTGATGGAAATTCTGTCTTCTTTAATTGATGTTCCTTTTTGTAAGCTGCATATTTCAAAAAGCACACATCCCGACTTCCTTTGTGCCCGATTGATTTCCAAAGGGGGGTCCAGCTCAGGCCCATCAGGCTGGCTATAAAAGCGCTGTGCTTCCACCCCTGCTACCTTAAAATTCATGATGCTATTAAGGGACAGGTCTCACTTCATTAGGCCAGCAGCATTAGACTGAACTGACTGGTGTTCTGCATACAGTTGTTATACCAGTAGAATTAAAACCAGCAGGATCTTATTAAGAGGGATAAGGCAAAGATGCCACATTTATTGTAAATATAATGATAAAGCAAAAGATAAAAGTAAACAATGTTGTTTTGACTTATTCCTATCACTACTTATTCCTTATACACACACATATATATATATAATATATTCATTCATTCAAGTTCTGTATAAGTGTTATAGTTACCAGCCTAGAAGTTGCTCATGCCAAGTTACTGGCCAGGTATCTTGGTCATGAGGATGGAGCCGAGTCTGTGTCAGGTGCACCTGATGCTCCTGGAGGTTGGCAGCAGAACCAGAGACTCCACGTCATCAGTCTTGAGAGTCCATTCTTATAGGAATTAATTCCTATGTTAGTCTATGGGAGCTGTTTCATCCTGCTGTTGCTGACTCAATCAGCAGATGGCACATTCTTGGGCACATTCCTGGGCACATTCCTGGTGGCTCCACACTGTCCAAAGTTTCTGTTTCTCGTCCTTTCAGGTGATGAGGTGGATCCCAGTTTACCCTCCGGGGGTTCTGGTGGTCCACTTTACACATTCTTCGGCCGATGGATACTCCCTTTCTAGGCTGGCACCTCCCTAACCATTCATGTACATCAAGCATTCATCAACATACATTCCATATCTTAACCATATTTTAATTTACTGTCTGCACCACTTTCGGGGTGTGTGCTAATTCATTTGAGACTCCCGGCCCTTTAATCACAGAGGGTGGTGGTCTGTTCCTAGAAGCCCTTGCTGTTACAATGAAGTGAAAGTCACTTACGGGCTTATAGCGTTTGTTTACATTGTATCAATTACTTCAAGAACAAAGTCAATTAACTTGTTTGTAAGTTTTACATAGTGATAAAGTATCTTTCACAGGACAGATACAATCAATGGTTTCTACAGACAGTAGCTTACAAATTTTAACAGAAGACCCAAGAGATTTTTGTACTTGGTGAAACTGTTGGATTTCAAAGTGTGGGGGACAAATTATGGGGGGGTCACTGTCACTTGGGGGAATCACTGTTAGTACCTTCTTTAATATCCCTACACAGTAATGAAGCAACATTTCATATTGATGATACTCTCTGCACCAGTTCCAATAACATGCATAATAAGCAAGTGAAAACCTTTACAGAGCAACTGGTACTACAAAGTAGTCCAGAGCATCTGAAAGCAAAGTGGTGCAGCCACTGACACCGAGATGCCTACCCTAATGGCACGAAGCGTGCAATTCCAAATGTGCTGCAACCAGCATCCTCAGCTAGTATTGGGAGATGCTTTTGTTGAAACAAAAACAGACATTATGTGGTGGTTGGTTATATGGATTTCACCTGCAGCTGGGATATATTTACTTCTGTATTTATTACTAAGGTTGGAGTTCTGGAAAGGTGGTATCTTACGTACCAAGTTAAGTCTGAATCATCTGACTTTGTTTCCTTTGGGAATTTTATTGGGAATCATCAGACCTCAGCAAACTGATGACACAGTGTAGTACGCAAAGCAAAAACAACTGAAATGAAATAAATTGAGTGAGGTTGAAAAATAAGCATGAGTTACACTCTCTTGTAGAAGTCTTGTTTAGCTGACAACTTGACAAATAAATTGTGTTGATTCACATATTTAAATTCTAGTTCCCTGTTTTTGTCTCTGAGTTTGCCTTCAATTTAAATATTAGTTGTTATAGAACAGGTCATGATTAATTTCATTACATTAAACACTTAGCCATTAGTATCACTCGGGTGTCTTGGGATCTTGGGATGAAACTATAAAGTTGAAGTGAAAGTTAAGGGCTTGGAGTGGATTTCATTTCTGTGTGATGACATTCCTATTTCCGTACCTCTCTGGTGTGACTTCATACCACAGAGCATCTGTTGCAAAGAGAGAGAGAGACCACAGCATCTTCAGTAAGCTGTTAAATGTGTGTGTTTTTTCTTAAGCTTCCTTGTGGTGTACTACATTGAAATACAGTTTGTTAGATTGTCTGTACAATAGAGCAGGAGTAAAGAGAATATCTTGCTTAGTGTCTATCCTGCCCCAGACCAGGTTGAACTGATAATGGATGTTAGTATTTAATTGAACCCTGCTAAAGTTATGAATGTTACTTGCGGTGCAGCCTTTCCAGCATGTCAGCGGTTCTCACTACTAATAATGAAATAATAGTTTTGTAGACCAAGCACTGGGAGATTCTAAGCAATAAATATAATCTAAAGTTGCTTTTCCAGCCACTAAGTACTACATAATTTGAAGCTTTGTTAATTTGTTGGTTCTACTTAAATTTCTCTCCCCAAAACAAGGGTCAGACTTTCGTGGCAGAAGCAAACATTTAACGCTTCTTTTCTTTAATCCAAACAATCTCTACTGTTGGCAGCCAAACTGCCTATGCGGCTCCATGCTCTGTTCTGTAAGCACATTCTTCCTCCCCTATAATATCCTATTTGCTGGTAATCTTGTATAAGGCATCTTAAGTACAGACTTCTTTGAAGAGCAGCAAACCTGCTTAGTTTGAGGGCAACACCCCTTTATATGTGGGTTATTCTGACGCTTCAGTTTACACTCTGTACTTCATATTTTAATTTCTGTTTTTCTGAATAGACAGTTCTTGACAAAATAGAGGGGTAGATAAAATCTGGACTGGGGGGAAAATGAAACCTACCAATCCGTACTCCTGCAGCTTCATCTGTGGTACCAATAGTGGAGACTGTGGTGTGAACAGGACTCAAGATCTTCTTACCACTGTCATCTCTACAGTACAACTCCCACCATTGCTGCCACAGGTGAAGCTGTACCAGTAGTGAATTAGGGACCCAGCTGTTGTCATTGTAGACAAGGCCATGGTGTCTAGCTGAGATCTTGGCTCTGCAATGGTGCTGCAAGCATGAGTGGAGATGAGCCAGGAGAAAAGTCAAAGAGATGAAAGCCTTCTGGCATTGCTTGTTGGCAGTTGCGGTGAGGTTATAATGTATATCAATTTTCATATTTTCTTTTTTTGTGCCTGTATAGTCTTTCAGTGGCTTGGCAGCTTATATCTGAACTCATAGATCCAAATCAAACTCCTTGGAAATGGTTCTTGCAATCAAACTTTGTGGCTTATTTGATTCAGTGACAGCATACCTCAATGTGTTGTGCCTCTGTGTAATCTAACAATTTAAAATAAACTTTTAAGGGCTCTCTGGCATGCTGATAAGCCAATAGCACTTAGTTTTGATGGAGTGTCTGTCCCCATATGAGCCACAAGTGTCCTTCCCCAGGCTCTGTAATTTGTCAGCTATGGTTGTATCTGTTTTTTTTCATTAATCTAGTTGTCAGTTATCCAGAATTAAGTGTTGTTAGTGGTCAGAGCATAGACCTGGCTGTCAGGAATCCGGAGTTCTGGTTCCAGCTCTGCTACTGTCTCACCATGTGACTTTAGATGGGTTACTTATCCCTTTGTCTTAATTTCCTCATCTGCAAAATTGGTGATTATATGACTTAATATGTTGGGCAGGGCTGGCTTCAGGCACCAGGTAACCAAGCTGGTGCTTGGGGCGGCACCTGGAGGGGGGTGGCGCGGCGCTCCGGCCACCGGGGAGAGCCGGGCCACAGCCGGGCTCGCCGCCCTCCCCCCGGCCGCCGGGGGGAGAGCCGAGCCCCAGCCGGGGCTCGCCGCCCTCTCACTGCCCTGACCCCGGCGCTCTGGCCGCCGGGGGGGCGGAGAGCCGAGCCCCCACCGGGGCTCGCCGCCCTGCCCCCGGCGCTCTGGCCACCGGGGGGAGAGCCGAGCCCCCGCCGGGGCTCGCCGCCCTCCTCCCAGGGCTCCGGCCGCCCTCCCCTCTGGTGCCCTCCCCCCGGCCGCTGGGGGGAGAGCGGAGCCCCCGCTGGGGCTCGCCGCCCTCCCCCCGGGGCTCCGGCTGGCCCCCCCCCCGTGGTGTTGGGAGTTAAGGTATATAAAATAATTTGACATTGTGTGTGCAATGCAAATTAGTATAGAGCCACAGTAGTATTTCTAATTCCATACTCAATAGCAGTAACAATCTTTCCATCATAAGTCTGCTATTTTATCTACCTTCGATACGCTCCCTCCTTTTTTCACATATGTACGCTTTAAGAAATCTATCTGAACAAAAAGCCTGGATAAAGTCCAAGTATTCTGAAAGTGATTATGGTAACTAGTTACTCATGTATTTTGAAAAAGAATGTATTATTATTTGCAGCTTATTTTCTTCAGGTATTCTTCATGTGCTAGTGATTTGTTTCAACCGTAATTTGTCATCTGTTGGGCCAAGGAAACAATTGTGCCCAGTTAAGTAAAACCCACTTTTTTTTTTTAACCGGGACTACCAAAGAGTAACCAGGTGCATTCTATTTGTGATAACTGTCTATCTGTTTACACAGACACCCAGAAAGCATATTTAGGATTTGGCTTGAGTTTGTTTTTAGATGCTGTGCTTATTATTTCACAGGCTGGCTTTCAGAATTAATTCACTTTAAAATAAATAAAAGGTGCTCCTGGCTAGAGCTGGAATTTAAGAGGGAAACCAACACTGCAGACTTTTGGGACAGGGATTTATGAGGTCCCACTAAAAATATGGCTGTGAACTGGTCAGTTATGGAGGTGCATTAAATTATGCAGTTAATGTAGGTGATCAGTTATGTAGGTGTAACAGAACAAAGAGTGAAATAAGAAGAGGGAGAATTAGATTTTTGTTAATCGCCCAACTGCAATTCTGATGGTAGGCAGTTTAATTGTCTTAATATTTCAGCTTGTTGGCATTTGTATTGTTTCATTGTGTTCATACTGTACTTACTAAGTAGATCAATACAGCTGATAAAAATTTCCAGCTTCCTGCTACAGTATTGCCAACTCCATGCTTTCAGAAATCATGAGCTGGTCTTCCAGAATCACATGACTGGCTTAAAAATCACGAGATTTTTTTTAAAAATAACAATTTTTGGCATTTTTTTTATTTGCCTTCTGGTGCTGGAGCCATTAGGATTCATGTTTTCAAGCTTTTCTCTGCAACCACAATAGCTAGAAACTTTATTTTTTAATTAAAGATGAGATTATCACATAATAACCTGACTCCAGGAATTGGGACCTTTAGGAAAATAACAAATATTGCAAGACTTAAAATTGTGAGAGCTGTCAACTAGTTAGCTCCAAATGACTAATCAAATATGGGAAAGGAATAAAAAGCAAAAAACAAAACAAAACAAAAAACTCATCCTATGAATTGCATTTGTATTTAAAAGTCATATGGCTCACAGATTCAAGCTAATACAGTGACAGTATGTCTGCATAGGAAAACATAATCTGGTGAACATTACTTATCCAGTGACAGTAGCTGAGGTTATAATGGTATAATATTTATTTGATATTTTACAGAGCTTATCCATAATACTAATTGCTTCACAATATTTAAATGAAACAATATTCTGTAACAATATATAAAGCCTGTTAATTGAAGTGTCCATTATTAAGAATGCCCCTCACAGTAATTGCCACGTGAAATACATCCTATCTCTGACTGGGTTGGTTCAGGTAAAACTGGGCTCCCTGGAAAGTTGTGGATGAAAGGCCTACATCCGTGAAAGCCCAAAACTTCAGTATGAATTTCTACCAGTGAGTGTGGGGGTTGGAGTTCAGCTCCATGACAGCAGCGTGGGCAGGGAATAGGTATTGTGTCCAGAATTGGAGAGGGGTGGGAGAGTGAGTTACAGGAGTAGTGGGTCAAGATTTCCAGGGAAATAGGAGATGAAGCGTAACCTGTGATTTTTGCCCCTTTCTGAACACCTCATGATTCTGTAGGCAGGGCCGGCTCCAGCTTTTTTGCCGCCCCAAGCGGCAAAGAGGAAAAAAAAAAAAAGCTGCGATCGGCAGCACTTCAACAGCTGCTCTACCACCGCCGCTTCATTCTTCGGTGGCAATTTGACGGCGGCCGGTCTTTCCCTCTGAGAGGGACTGAGGGACCCGCTGCTGAATTGCCGCCAAAGACTTGGATGTGCCGCCCCCTTCCAGGGGCCGCCCCGAGCACCAGCTTGCTGCGCTGGTGCCTGGAGCCGGCCCTGTCTGTAGGGACTACAGAGTTCCTGTCACAGAGCTCTCGGTCAGCACGTTCTCCCAACCATGTGGCCCTGAGAAGTAAACCGCGAATTGGCCCTGGTGACGTCTCCATGACCTATGAGCCACCTGAGAATTGGGCAACAATGTCTGAACTGCCTCTGTCTCATTCATCTATCCCACCTTCTCACCAGGTGTTCAGCGCACTGCCTTCCCAGACACCCCAGCAGGGACGGGGGAATAGTGCTTTGCAGCATGCCCACAGGGGTAATAAAACTAGGCTCTGGCAGATAGTGAAGGGACGCAAATTCCAGAACAGAAGACCCTTGCTAAGAATGTGCTGCTAGCAGCCCTCTGTCCTTTTTAAGTCAAAGGGGCTTGTGCTAGAGCACCTCCACTGATAGCAACTGGGGCAGTGTCCCAGGAGAAGAGCTGGTCTTTGAGACAGCCAGTTCCAAAGCTTTTAGTGGCTTTATAGATTAAAATAAACTCCTTGAATTCCACCCAGAAATGTATTGACAGCCAGTGAAAATTATGGAGCAGAAGAGTTGTCCTCTGCATAATGCACCAATACATGACATGCTGTATTTGCACCAGCTTCAGTTTCCAGCTAGTCTTTGAATGCAAAGCACTCTATAGTTATCTAATATCGAGGTGACAAATACATGAGTAATCACTGCAATGTCGTCAACTCTAATGATCTTTCCACAAGTGACATGATTTTGGCTGGGGCTGGAGTCAGTCTTGGGATAATGAAAGAAGCTCCTTTCGCAAATTTGATTGGCTGCCTGCCCCACTTGCCTGCCTCCTGAGGTAGAATAACCAGTCAGAGCTGCTGCAGGCAGAGCTCTCTCCGCTCCCTATAGCAACCCAAAGCCATTCTCACAGGAGGGCGGGGGGACAACGGAGCTAAAGAGCCCAGGAGTTCAGAGTGGCTCTGCTCCTTCTCTCTTCCTGTGAGCAATGAGGACAGGATGGTGCTTCTACTCCTTCCCCCTTCTCCCTGCAGCACACAACCTAAGAATGGGGAGTGGGGGTGAAGAGCCCATGGAGTTACCTCCCCCAGCCTGGAAGAAGGGAGAGGGGACCCCGCTGCGGTCTGGGCGGGAGAGTGAAGAGCCCCAGGAGGAGCAGAACGGAGGCTGGGGAGGGGATAGAGGAACTGATGGGGTGGTGGGGGAGTGAATTTATGGAGGTGGGAGCAGAGTAGGTGCAGAATTAATTGCTGGGCAGGGAATGAGCAGACTGGGAAGGAGGGGGAGCGAGCTCCTGCAGCAACAGCCAAAATCGTCTTACCCAGTAAATGTGAGCACATTGGCAACGCTAGCTGTCATGCACACATTGGGGATGGGCAAGGGGGAGTTCAGAAATCAAGACAGACCAAACATACACAGTACAGTCTTTAGGTCTGGGGGGAGGAATTCACACGCCATGATTTTTTGAGGTCTGACTCATGATTTTTGAGCTGGCAGGACTGGTAATGGAGGCAACAGTCTGTACTGCTCAAGTGTGCAGGTTTCAACTGAGGCTTTGAACTGGAACATTTTGTATCGATTGTCACTGAAAATTTTAAACTTAGAGTGTATTCGTTTATACCTGTACAGTCTTAGTGTCCGCAACCAATTTGTGTTCAAGGCCTTCAAAGAGCATATAACTTTAGATGTAAGGACAAGGCAGAGACTTGCACGGATTTTAAGTGGCTAGCAGAATAGGTAAAAGCTCATATGGCATTTAAACATAGCTTGTCACTGCCAAGTTTCCATGTATAAAATGTCAAATGCACCTTTTAAACATGATATCTTAGTACATGCCCACCTTCTTTGTAAGTGGCCAGGGAGAGAGCTTTTCATGTCGGTATGAGTTTTATTGTATACAGCTCTGTATAATTGTTATAGTAACTGATCTAATGACAATCTCCTTATAGGCCTCAAATTTTGGCTCTCATACATGGTGTCTTATTAAAGAGGAGTGAGAGTGATGGAGCTAAACTGGTGCTTTTAAGTCTCTCATAGCTGTACTGTCTCAGAAAATGCTTGTGCATCTTGAAGCCTCCTGGACAATTGATTGCTTTAATGTAAACATTCCAGTCCTTGGAGCTTAGAAGTAGGTCGGAGGTGGTGAGTGAAAAAGGGAGGGTGAGTGGTTTGGAGATACAAGGGAGTGGCCTCCATTTCTAGATTGAGATAAATAGCAAGGTGGATAGCATTCAGAATGATTGTTCTGACTTTGTTCCCAGGAGGCTTATTGAAATTTGTGCTAGGGCAGGAATTCTGGTGCTCATGTAATTTTACCTCTGATTATGAGATCAGATTCAGCTAATTAATCTGCAGGTGTGAAAGGGTAGATTTTGGTGGTGTTTGTTAAAATATATCTCCAGGTACCATGTCTCAGTTTAGCAGCGGGAGGTAAGTTCAGTAGTGGACCCTACTTTAGTGACAGTGTTAAATCCTAGACCTCAGAGCAAACACTATTGTGCCCTATGCTCAGCATTTCTGTGTGGGCTGGCTTTCCTGAATGAAACTGAGATATCCTGCATTAAAGGACTTTAGCAGAAGGGTCATCCAGTGGTCTCATTGAGAATCATAGAAATGTAGGGCTGAAAGGGACCTCAAAAGGTCATCTAACCATCCCCAATGCTGAAGCAAGGCCAAGTATACCTAGACCATCCCTGACAGGATTCCACAATCTCCCTTGGTAACCTATTCCAGGATTTAACTACCCGTATAGCTAGAAAGTTTTTTCCTAATATATAACCTACATCTTCCTTGCTGCAGATTAAGCCAATTACTTCTTGTCTACCTTAAGTGGATGTGGAGAACAGTTGATTGCCTTCCTTTTTAAAACAGCCCTTAACATATTTGGAATCTCCCTCCACCCCCCGTCTTCTTTTCTGAAGACTAAACACACCCAGTTTCTTTAACCTTTCCTCATAAGTCAGAGTCTCTAAATCTTTTATTTTTGCTGCTCTCCTCTGGATTTTCTCCAATTTGTCAGAATCTTCCTTGATGTGTGGGGCCCAAACCTGAACACAATACTCCAGGTGAGGCCTCACCAGTGCCAAGTGGAGTGGAATAATTGTCTCCTGTGTCATAGATACGACTCTCCTGTTAATGCACCCTAGAACACTATTAGCCTTTTTGACAACTTCATGTTATTGGCTCACATTCAATTTGTGATTCACTGTCGCCCTGAGATACTGTTCAACAGTATTACAGTCTTGCCATTTATTGCCCATTTTTTATTTGTGCATTTGATTTTACCTTCCTAAGTGTAGTAACTTGCATTTGTCTTTACTGAATTTCATTTGTTGATTTCAGACCAATTCTCCAATTTAACCAAGGTCCTTTTGAATTCTATTCCTGTGGTCCAAAGTCTTGTCGCTACTCCCAGTTTAGTGTCATAAGTATACTCTCCACCCTAGTATGCAAGTCATTAATGAAAATATTGATTAGTACCAGACCCATGGACAGACCCCTGCAGGATCCCATTATATATATCCTTCCACTTTGACAGTGAACTGTTTATAACTAGTCTTTGAATTCATATTTTCAACCAGTTGTGCACCCACTTTATAGAAATTGCATCTAGACCACATTTCCCTAGTTTGCTTATGAGACTGTCATGTGGGACTGTATCAAAAGGTTGGCTAATATCAAGAGAAATCACATCTACTGCTTCCTCCCATCCACTGGACCAGTAACTCTGTCAAAGAAGGAAATTAGCTTGGTTTGACATGATTTGTTCTCGACAAATCTGTGTTGGCTATTATTTATCACTCTGTTATCCTTTAGGTGCTTACAAATTGATTGTTTAATAATTTGTTCCATTATCTTTCCAGATATCAAAATTAGGCTACAATTGCCCAGGTCCTCTTTGTTCCCCCTTTTTAAAGACAGGTACTATGTTTGCCCTTCTCTGATCCTCTGGGACCTCACCTGTCCTCCATGAGTTCTTGAAGATAATTGCTAACAGTTCTGAGATTGCTTCAGCTAGTTCCTTAAGTGCCCTAGGGTGAAATTTATCAGGCTCTGCTGACTTGAATACATCTAATTTACCTAATATTTTTAATTTACCCAATCTAATTATCTAAGTAATTTATCTAATTTATCTGACCCTTGTGGTCCATCCTAACCTTATGAGTCTATGGGCTGGTCTATACTTAGCTGCTAGTTCGGCGGCTGGGGATCGAACTTCCAGGTTCGATTTATCGCGTCTGGTCTGGACGCGATAAATCGAACCAGGAAGTGCTCGCCGTCGACTGCGGTACTCCAGCTCAACAAGAGGAGTACCGCGGAGTCGACGGGGAGCCTGCCTGCCCCGTGTGGACCGCGTCTGAACCGCGGTAAGTTCGAAGTAAGGTATGTCGACTTCAGCTACGTTATTCACGTAGCTGAAGTTGCGTACCTTACTTCGACTTGGGGGGTTAGTGTAGACCAGGCCTATGAATTTGTTCCTTTCCTATTCTGGTTTGTATTTCTTCCCCCTTGTGGTTAATATTAATTGTGCTTAGCATCTGATCACAATAAACTTTTTAGTGAAGACTGACATAAAATAGACATTAAACATTTCAAACTTCTTGATGTCATCAGTTATTAGCTCTCCTTCCCCACTAAGTAATGGATTGACACTTTTCTTCATCTTTCTCTTGCTCCTACTGTATTTACAGAAACTTTTCTTATTGTCTTTTATGTCCCTTGCCAGATGTCATTTTGTGCCTTAACCTTTTTGATTTTTGTCCCTACATGCTTGTGCTGTTCTTTTGTACTTCTCCTTGGCAATACAGCCATGTTTCCACTTTTTGTAGGATGCCTTTTTGATTTTTCATGTCATTAAAGAGCTCCTGATGCAACCATATTGGCCTCTTACTATTCTTCCTATCTTTCCTTTGGATCAGGATAGATTGCTGTTGTGCCTTAAATATTGTCTCCTTGAGAAAACGGCCAGCTCTCCTGAACTTTTTTATCTGTTAGATTTTCTTCCCATGGGATCTTTGTACCATGGGAGGTACAAGTAGGTTAAAGTCTGCCTTTTTGAAGTCCATTGTACTTATTCTGCTGCTCTCACTTCCTCCTTTCCTTAGAATCGTGACGCCTATAATTTCATGATCACTTTCACCCAAGCTGCCTTCCACTTCAGATTCACAATCAATTCCTTCCTGTTAGAATGAAGTCTAAAATGGCTGACCCCCCGGTTACTTCCTCCACCTTCTAAAACAAGAAGTTGTCCCCAGATAGTCCAAGCATTTATTGGACCTTTTGTGTTTTGCCATATTGCTTTTCCAACAGATGTCTGGCTAAAGTCCCCCATTATTACTGTGTCTTGTGTTTTGGATGTTTCAGTTATTTGTTCTGGAAATGCCTCCACCACCACCACCACCTCCTGATTTGGTGGTCTATAGTAGACCCATATCATGATGTCATCTCTGTCTTCTCCCCTTTTACCTATACTCAGAGACTTTCAACTGGTTTTACTTTCTTCACTTTTTGGACCTCAGAACAAATGAATATATTCATCTTGATGTGTAATGCAGCATGTCTTTCTTTTTGTCCTGTCCAGAAAAACTAAACCCTTCTGTACCAATATTCCAGTCATGAGATTTATCTCACCAAGTTTCAGTGATGCCAATAGAGGATTTGAAGTGGACAACATAGTACCGGAGTTGGGTCTTTATGGCTCAGGGCTGTCCTTTTGATTCCCTTCAGATTTTCTGTACATATCTGAAGACAGAACGTAGTCCTTGGCAAAGCTGAGAGCTGCCATTATCTGTAGAGTGTTTCTGAAGCACCAAGTAGGCATATCGGTTAAGTCCAGAAGAAAACAACAAATTTTACGTACCTATGTTCTGCACTTGAGTTTTGGTGTGATGCTCATAGTGTGAATCTAATAGTATGAATTTGAGATTCTAAGCACCTCAAGCGCCTTGTTCAGCTGGGGGTGCTGACCACATCCGTAAACCAGGCCATAACCTCTTTCTGAGATGTTCCCCATGGGTAAGGCTGTTCCATATAAGTGTATAACGGATGTAGAGTAAACCAAAATCTTCTAACTGAACAAGAGCATGCCATTGCTCACATTGAAGCATTCGCACATTCATAGACCAAGCCTACCTTTTCCCTGGCTTCAGTTTTACTCATTTATCTACCACACATTTCCTGTTATCCAGAGGGTGAAAAAAAACTTTACACAAAAATGCTTTCCCTTATTTAAGAGTTCAGTTTAACCCTCATTTAATAGTAATAAGGCCTAGTGTTGGTATAGAAAGACCAGCATTTCTTGATCCTGCTGCAATGCCATAAAACTACCATTCTGGCTATTGAGAAGCTGATCAGAAAACTGCTATAAAAGAGTGGTGGACTTGGTAACTCTATGTGTGAGATACTTTATATATAAATATACTATACAGTATAATATTCTACAGTACAAATCCAAAACAGTAGCACTAGTGGAAGATGATGAGGTTTGGACCATTAATGTGGAATATTTGAGTGCTTTTATGTAAGGGTTTTTCTCCAATATGGTGTATCTGTACTATCCCCAGTGACATCCATAGATATGCTTTTTTTTGTATTGAGCTAAAAGTAAATTTATTCAATGTACTGTGGGAAAATATTACTTGAGAATGTTCCCATTCTTTCTCTTTAAGATATTTGATCTTTCTACTAGTGTACTGATTCCTTGGGAAAAGAAGATAACCTAGAGATTAATATAAGTTTCTGAAAGCCAGTTATTTTCTACAAGTGCACATCTGGCTCAGACATTTCTCGGAGACTATAACATTAATTCTGCCAGGGCATTTCTCAGCTGTGCTAAGAAATGGCATACCACCCATTCAAAGCCACTTTTTTCAAATGTTTATCTGGAAAATAGCTGTTGCCTACATAAGGGGTTGCAGTTCCTTGCTTGTAATGCTTACATCTAACTAATGGCAACATCTGGCCTGCAAAATCATTTATTGTGATTGATGATTCATGATCTACAAAGGACCCAGTTTGACTGTCACATCCCAGGCTGAATTTACAGGGCAGGGAGTAAGACAAATGTCTTTTTTACTTGAAAATTGAGCAAATCTGTTATGGATCAGTTTAACTAGAGCAAGTTGTAGAAGTCCACTATGCTATTATTTTTAATAAGGTCACTTGTCAGAGTAGTAATGCACTTGTAAGTCACTATATTTGTATAGTTTGCCTGCTGAATTGAGGCACTCTAGAATGTGTGTCTTTTGTTTTGTCTACCTGTATCTGTAACAAGTAACATCAAGTTGACTGAGCCCCTGTTAAAGAGAAATACTGCATAGTGGAGGACAGAGCAGCCCCACGCTCCCGAGAGTGGGGGGGAAGAGGGTGCTAAGCCCTTCCCCAGGGCCTGTTGTGGAGCCTGCAGGTTTGGGGCATGAACAGGCTGGAAATCGCTTCCCACCACCACCACCGTTCCAGAGCTTAGCCGAGAGGCAGAGAGGCTTCCTTGTGTCAGTGCTGAGCAGGGCTTTGGCACATGCAGGGCTCAGCTCCTCCTGGCCAGTGCCCTGGGCTGGAGGGTCTTGGGCTTTCCCGGGCGCCGGCCCAACCAGAGGCAGTGGGGGAAGGAAGGAGCCTGCTGGCCAGGCTGTTGGTGAGCTGAGCGCTCTGACCAGGGGGTGGTTCTCTGCACAGCGCTGGGAGCAGGACGTGCCCTGCGGGGAGGGGGGGGCAAAGCAGGGAGAGGATAGTGAGAGGGGAAGCACATAAAGGGCTGCTGGGTGGGCAGCAGAGGCAACATGTAACCGCCTGGCGCCTGCCCACACTCACCAGCCACCGCAGTTCACAGCACGCAGCCAGTGCCAGTTGGAAACGGGACAGGGGGGCCCAGCTGGCTGAGAGCGGGCACACAGCGGGGGCTGCTCTGAAGGACCAGCAGGGGGAGCAGCCAGCCCCGCACACCCATTCCCATCATTAGCCACTGGATTCCCCCCCCACACACACACACACACACTCACCGCTGGTGGGCGACTGGCTGGTGAGCAGGGATCTAGCCAGCACCAGGACCCATCAGTACTGATGGGGGGGGGACAGAAAATAAGGGACAATTTGCCCGTTTTTAAGAAAAAGTCAGGACACCTGCAGGAGGGCTTAAATACAGGACGGTCCCTTTAAAAAACAGATGTCTGGTCACCCTAATGTACAGCCAACCACGTTGCCTTTGTCCTTTTACTTATTTAGGCTGGTATTTTTAGTGGAACCTAATTCCCATAAGATCCTCTAAAAATTCCAGTTTTCTTTCTTTCTTTTCTGAATCACAGCTTCTTGGAAACAAAAACGAAATAACAGGGGCATGTTTGAAAATAGAGTGGGGTTTTCATGTATTATCTGGCATCTTCACAAATGTCAGGAATGCACTTAGTATGTCAGAAGGTTAGAATTGATGGTGTTTCAAAAGCTGTTATTCATACAAGTGAATCCCTCCCCAAGGAATCTGATTTTAAACAAATAAAACATTCTTTTAACAGAATAAAAGATAAATCTAGGATGTTGCACTGGTTTCACTGATACCGGCTATGCAGACCTTTTGTGGCAAGGTTGCAATTTTCAGACCAGGTGGAAATGTGGCTTTTGCATTTAGGAGATGTGTGAATAAATCTCTCAGGAGATTACAAATCATTCCTCTGTGTCAGGAATGCAGAGGGAAAATGTCAGCATCAGTGTGTGTATATGAATATATTAAAGCTGGTGGGAAAACTCCAATTTTATTTCCATGATAAACTTCTAGCAAAATTATTTTTATTTGAAATATTACATGGAAATAATATTGGAACATGTTTAATGTTTTTGTGGAAAATTTAGACTTGAAATCAAGGAACAAAAATCTCACTTGAAAATGAAACAAAAATAAGTGTGTGTGTGTGTGTGTGTGTGTGTGTGAGAGAGAGAGAGAGAGAGAGAGAAAAGATATTGGGTGACAAATGAGATGTCACATCCCTTCCAGCCACTTTTTATTGTTTTTCTTTTATGACAAGTATTTCCTCATGAGGAAATAGCAAGCTAAGTGTATTTTGTTTCAGTTTAGCAACTCCTTTCACTTTAGGAGATAGATAGGTTCTGCCTCACTGAAATAATGTCACAAGCTATCTTCTTACAGATCAAACTTGATTTTGAGTGGTGTGTTGGAGGGGGTGGTAGTAAAGGAACCTATCTAATGCTTTTACTTGATCACCTTGCTTTCAGATTTCACATATAAGAGACTGTCTCAAAATCTGATCAGAGAGGGAAAAATTGTTTTTCCTCAAATGGCTCTCTCTTTAACTTCCTTTTCATTTAATAAGGTGAGGAGAGGGGATCCTCTGTGAAAAATCTCCTAGCTGAAAGGAGGTCCTACATACAGAACAAGGCAGAACAAGCAGCTTGGAATATATCCCTTTAATTCTGACCCAGTTTGGATTCTGTCCCGATGTTGATAATTTCCTAGTAACATTAATCTAATAAAAAGCAACAGAGGGTCCTGTGGCACCTTTAAGACTAACAGAAGTATAGGGAGCATAAGCTTTCGTGGGTAAGAACCTCACTTCTTCAGATGCAAGCCTATTAATCTAATAGCATCCCTTGGCAAAATCCCTAGGGAATCATCAGGTTCTTACCTCTCTTCTGGTTGTAGGCTCATATACTGAACAACAGAGACTTGGCTTTTGTGAGGATAAACTTTAAACAAACAAACCCACTGAATACTGCTCTGAATTCAGTTACCGTAGCATTTCGAGAATTCTGCGTGCCAAGGCTAGGGTTAGGAGCAAACACCAAAGAAAGTAGCTCAAACTTAATGAAAATGGAAATTAGATGAGAGGAAAGTGAAGCTACTCATCCTTGAAGATTGCTTGTTAGTCTCAACTATACTCCTTGGTATTAGATACAAAATATATAGCTGCAGATTGGTATGCATTCATTTTTTAATATAATAGGTTCTTGAGGTTTGCTTCACTGCCAGCATTGTAAATATACTAAGAAATTGTTTATCTATTGCCTTCCCTTCTCTCATCCCGAAGATGTTAAGCCACTTAAGGTTTCCTAGCATATTACATTAGCTCCAACACAGAAATATTCATTTGGAACTCTAATAGCAGTGTGTAACAGATTTCTTGTGTGGAATATGCTTTTCAGTGATAGAGAATTTAATTTGCTAACAGAGCTCTTTAGCTATTGCTTCCTTTTGCTATAATCCTATATAAACCGCATTAGTCTTTGGAGAGTTCTTGGTTCTCAGTTACTGACCACAAAGACTATATTATAGGGACTAATTTTAATGTAATATCAATGTAGCGAGTGGTTCATATGAACATATTTGTCTTTTTTTTTTTCCAATCCTTTGCATTCAAGAATCTCTTGCAGTCATAGTCCACTAAAATCACTTAAAGTTCCCATATGATTAACGAAATCTAGGTGCAAGGTTTAAAACAAAACACAGATGCATATGAGAGAACACACACTGCTGAACTCGAATTAATGTGCAAATTAGACACAATTAACTTAGGTCTAAACAGAGACTGGGAATGGTTGGGTCATTACACTAATTGAATTTTTTTTCCCCCATGTTAAGTTCTCCTCACACCTTCTATGGGTCATCTCGATTATCACTTCAAAGTTTTTTCTTCTGCTGCTACTGATAGCGCATCTCAATTGATTGGCCTCTTACAATTGGTATGCGTACTTCTACCTTTTCATGTTCTCTGTATGTATAAATATCTTCTGTCTGTGTGTTTCACTCTATGCATCTGAAGAAGTGAGCTGTAGCCCACGAAAGCTTATGCTGAAATAAATTTGTTAGTCTCTAAGGTGCCACAAGTACTCCTGTTCTCTTTACGCACATTTGAGAATCCATTCCTCCTTCCCTTAGCTGCCAAGACCTGCATTGAGGATTCTTCTCCATTTTACTTGCAGCAATGGATGATATCTCAGATGCCTAGAAGATTGTAGGGGGAAGTTCTATTTCCAGTGTTTGTGAGGCCAACCATTGCAGTGAAAACAGAATCCCTGGTGCTGTTCTTGACAGAAAGCAAAAGTCCTCCATAGTTTGTAACTCACTCATACTGTATATTGTGGGCACTTAAACGCTTTCAACACTTTTTGTAAAGCTTTGCTGTTCACCTTTAAAAGCAAGCATTCATTGTTGAAATGGGCTGCAACATGTGGCACAGAAGTTGTGGCCTTGGTTATGTGAGGGCAAAATGGGTCTATCATTAGATGCAGGTTCTCCTGTTGTCTTTTCTCCCAATCTCTCTTCCTTCTACTCTCTTGGCAGGCTAGTTCCTTCACTGTCATTTTTAATCAAGGGAAGAGACCAGAATTTAGGTCAGACTAGATCACAGTGGTCCCTTCTGGCCTTGGAATTTATGAATCAACTGCTCATTCAAAGCCGGAAAACATGGTAGTGTTTTGATAGAGGATGTTGTCAGTAAGGGATATCAATCTTCACTACATTATGGATGTGGAAAGTCTATGCCCAGGTGCGCCTATGTGTGGTGCAGATATACATATGTTCTGCCTCTATAAACGCACATGCATGTTTGAAGAATCAATAACCCGTTGGTGTGAGATTTGTCAACCTCTATTTTTCTTTCATCAATTAAATGTACTGAATTATCTTACACAATTTAAAAAAAAATAATTAAAAAGAGTTTGGTATGAAGAATTTTTTTCTCCTTTTTCCTCCTCCCCTGCAAAATATTTGCCTGAGATCTGAAGGTCGTTCAAGTGGGTTGGAGGTTTGGTTTTCAGATTTCCTCCACCCACACCCAAAGTAACAAACTAACTTTTTTGGTAAAATGAATCAAAAACTAGTGTATCAGCTCCACATAGGATAATAGTATTGTCAGCTGTTAGGCATTGTAATCCATAAAAAAAGTTCTGCATGCAGTAGAATGTAGTCAATCATATTTTTATATTTCATATTTTTGTCAGTAACATATTTGTCTTTTTAAATTAAGCAGTATTAAAATAGATGTTGCTGCACTTTGGTAAAAAGCTGTAGTATTATGTAACGGTAGTGGCAGCATTTCAGCAGATGGTAAAGTGATTCTTCTATATTTCAGAAACAGGATCATTGGTATTCGGGTCCTTTGGGGATGAGGGGTGTAGTATAAATGTAGGTCATTATTATTTATTTAACTGCATATAATAAATCTACTGTTATATGTGAAATCAAGGAGAGAAGGATGGAGTTGAACCCCACATAAAGTTTAGTACTAAATACCAACTATAGTACAGGGCAAAAGCATTAGAAATAAACTCTAGGCCTTATACAGTTTATATGCATTATATTTTAATTGGGGTCTCACTCGTCAGAGGTAGGAATGTTTCTTCCTATAAAAATATCCATTTGCTCAATGATCTCATTGTGACACAGAGACCCATAGGTTGTTCACTGCTCAGTGTTAGCAATTCTTGTCAGGCCTGACATACTCACTACACCTAACACACTGTTGTCATAATCTGTGTCTGAGGTGTCATGTAAGATATCATATGCAAAGTGGTAACACGCTGGTCCTGAAAATCATTGTGTGGTGTATGTATGGGTTGTGTACAAAGAGTTATTATGTTCTTAAACTGTGTTTGGCAAGCAGCACAGTCTGCCCTAGACAAAGGAACGTGTATTTGCTTGTCTGACCATCCAGCTCATCAGGAAGAAACAATGAAGGGACATTTACATAAAAGGTGAATGAAGCCATCAATCTAGTGATGGGGGAGATAGTCTCTTAATTATCACGATGGGGGGGAGGAGACTGCAAAGATTGACATAGCATCAGCTCCCTGATAGACACAGCAAGCTGAGCCCCTGGGGGCGCTTCCTGCCTCTTGAAGCAAGGTCAATGAGCTTTGGGACGACATAAGTAAAAGCTATTACTTAAGGGCTTCATGGGGCCAGAGCTCTGGCTCCTTCAACCAATGGGGTTGAAGTCTCTGGGAACTGAGTTTAGGTGAGAAATCAGCCAGGGCAAAGATTGTAACTTGCTGAAATTGTTTTACAATTAGAAGCGTATTTGTTTGCTTGCAACCCTTTCTATCTTTATTCCTTATACTTGGTATCACTTAATCCTATGTCCTTTTGTTAAATACCTTTGTTTTACTTTTACTATAAACCAGTTCAGTGCTGTGATTGAACTAAGAGTGTTTCTCAAACCCCAGTTAAATTAATGAGCTGCAGTGTATTGTCTCTTTAATGGAGCAATGAACTGAATGATTTCTGGGAGTGTTCCACAAGGGCTGGACACTGAAGGGCAGGTGGTTTTGAGGAAATTTGTGACTGGGAGGGTGTGGGGGTCATTTTGAAAAAAGTAACTGGGTAGTGGAAGCCAGGGTGTGACCTGCATGCTTATAAATAGCTCTTGGTGTCAGGGCTGTGAGCCACAGCATTTAAGGCACCCAGAGTTGGAAGGCAGGTGGCGACACAAGCCCTTACTGGTCTGGGTTGAATCCCAGAGCATCACACACCTAACTCCTAAGTTTTTAGTAAGAGGGGCTAAATGGGGTAATGGCGAAAAGATAGTGACAGCAGATGGGTGGGTGTATTTGCTTCACAAACTAGAACAACGTTGTTTCTGTAGGGATACGCTCTGTCTGAAACCCTTCCAGAAATAGGCTGATTGCTGATCCCATGGTCTCAAAACCTTTTCAGCTTAAAGCAGAAAAGAGAAGGAATTCTCTGAAAATGTTCCTCTTAGGGGTATTCTTTTGAGTTGTATCCTAAGTAAGTATTCCATCATCATTTAAAATTGGAAGGTACTGAGAATTTCTTTGCAGTGATTGAGTTTTCTCTTCCTTATTGAAATAAATTGTGTATATATAGTATTAATGTTTTCAAAAGGTTTAGTGAGAATGAATGACTGACTGCCTCTTGGAAGACTGTTCAGTATTTTAGCAGGAAATTGGATCTGCTATAATATGTCAAAATAAATAAATAGACCAAAGTGTTCAGACTTGGGTGTCAGGCACCTAACTCAACATTTAGGCACAGAAATGAGTGGCCGGAGTTTCCAAAGTTACTTGAGATCCTGAAGCTTCCATGGACAGCACCTTTGAACAGCTGGGCACTTGTTTTAGGTGCCTCAATATAGAGGTGGGTACCTAGATTTAAACATCTGAGGCCCTGATTCTGCAAATACTTTGCATCAGTGTAGCTTTACTTTTGTGAATAATCGATTAAATTGAAAGTTACTTAGCTGTGTAAGAGTTTGTAGGATTAGAGCTGGCCTGAATTTTTGAAAAATGTGGCCCTAGTGTTTACCCATGATATTTACTTGGATTCTGAAGACATATCTTTAAAAGATTTTTCTTACATCTGAATTAGTCTCTCTCTTTTTAAAAAATTGTCTTATTTACTTGCAGACTTGTAGTAAAGATTTGAATTGCCTTTTCCATCTCTGTGTTTACCTTTTAGCAATCATTACATTTCTTAATTTCTAATGGAAAAATATTTTGCAGGTATTTTTCATTCATTTTCATATGCTGACTTATCTCTTATTGGATCATCAATGATTAATCAGTACAACCCTACCGTCTTTTTTACTCTCTACGCTACCTGGTCTGTAGTGTAATTACCATACAAAACTTCCCTGTTTTTTAATTCAGACATAGTACACAAGATGTTGTTTTTCCTGCCTGTGGTGGGCTGCCTGCTGATTTGTCTCTTTGAAGGAGGATTTTGAAGATGAAGCTGCATCCGCTCATTGAATTCTAATCTCCAGTGATATTAGTGAATGGTTCTGTACTAGTCATTAGGTCAATATTAAAACCAAGCACTGCTGTCCAAATTACTGTGATCTGTGTCAGTTTCTGTTATCTGGAATTCAGAAATTGGCCCTAAGTTGATCTCTACAAAATACGGAAGGTTAAAAGCAACAATCCTCAGTCTATACCCTTGCAGGCCCAGTTTTAAGAGGTGCTGATTACTCTTAACTAAGGCTACAATTTTGGCATGGACATTTTTAGTAAATTTCATGGTAGAGATTCAGGGGGGAAAAAAAATAAATCATGGAAAAGGTACTATCAGACAGCAGCAGAGAGAGACCAACCAACCAGCAAATACAGTACTGTACTGTGCCTGTATTGCATCTTAAAGGTAGGCACATCTGGGTTGCCTGTGCCCACCCCCACCCCCTACTCACCATGGTGCGAGGCAGCCACTTACAGGTAGGAGGTGATGAATGCTGTTTTCCCTTCTCCCTCCCCCCTGGCTAGGATAGGGACAAGCTTGCAAGCTCAGAGCCTGGGAAAGAAACTTCCTGAGCTGCTACTGAAACCAGGCCTGGAGTGTAAGCTGCTGGAGCCGGAGCCCAAGCTCCTGCCTACACGCTGTGCTCTGGAGGAGCAGGTCAGTTTTAAAGGGCCACAGCCTGCACTGTGCACCTGCTGACACTGCAGTGCCCCAGGGTGCCTCATTCATCACCCTTGCAGCCAGGGGGCTAGAACCAGCTGCCTGCCCCGCCCCCACTCCGAGCAGTCCGCCCTGAGGAGCATCCCATACTGGCTTGTTCAGAGTTACGAACATTAGAGTTACAAACAACCTCCATTCCCGAGGCGTCCATTACTCTCAGGTTCTACTGTACACAAGAGTTTAATGTGGCTACTGAAAAGTGAAGCTTGGCGTGAGGAAGGGGGTTAGAGAGCAAGCCCAGCCTGCACTCAGCCCGCACAGAGGGGCGCCTATCCTGCAGGCCTGGGCATTGTGCTCTAGCACACAGGGTCATAGAGCTATTCAGTTCTGGCCCATCCACCTCTCCATCTATGGCCGGGCAGACTGGCCAAACCTGAGTAGTGCCATGACTCCATGCACCAGGTGACACCACCACTCACTTTGGGGGCCTAATCAAATGTGTCTTTATAGCCAAGATTTCACAGACTTTATTGAAATTCATGATTTCCGTGACCTCCATTTCAAAGTTGTAGGCCTGCCCTGGACTCTTCTTTACTTCGCTCAGCACCTCCCAGCACTGAGCCAAAAGTGAGTAGCTGTCCCGAGGAAACAGCCACTCTACTTATTCCAATCAGCCGACCAAAATCAGCAGTTAAATGGTGGAAAGAGTAACAGACATGATCTGTTCTGGGTTTCATGCATTGCTGAAATACAAGGTCCTCCCAAAAGCTAGCAGTTGCTTTTCTCAGCCAATTGTATTGGTGTGTTGGTGTCAAGCACTTTTTATTTAAAGAAAACGTTTGAAACACTTGTATAGTTTAATTATTTTTCATGCTCCTTAGTTTGTAATGTCGTCTTAGAAGCTTGAACATCACCTTCTCCCTATCAGTCTTGTCCTTTTCCTGTGAGGGTGAATGTATTGAAGAGGCCGGGGGTATATCTGCATTTCTAATAGAGCGGAGTTCCCATGGCCATTTTTGTTCTGATTGCTATTTTGGTTATGCACAAGCATCACGGATTATGTCAATGCAACTGTGAAACTGCGGGTAGTTAATTCAGTGAGTCTCAAGCTTTAAAATCCTAAGTGCTCTCTTATCCGTTTGTTTCCATGTTAAAAGACGACCCCCCCCCCCCTTCTCTCTGATTAAAATACATTTATCTTAATGTGTGGTGGTGGTTTGGCCGTGTTGGGCATGTGCTATTTTCAGCAGTGGAGTAGCAGATGCAGTGTTCTGGGCAATAGTTTTTGACCAGCTTACAAAATACAAAATAATTTGTAAGTGGAGGATAACACCCCTGGAAGGGGCCTCTTTCAGTAACTCAGTTTTTTAGTAATTTAGTGTAGCCCGCCGTCCAAGGGTTTTGTTGCAAGGTTGTTTTTTTCTTTAGGCTGGTTGGTTGGTTTTTGTTTTTTGTTTGTTTGTTTTTTTGCATGGCTACAGCTGCCAGTTTTCTTAAATTATTTGTCCATTGTGGGAGTACTGGTTTTCTTCAGCCACCAGCAACGTTACTATCAAGCAGCTGATAATAAAAGGTTTAGCAAAACATACAATACAATATAAATTACCCAATTTTAGAATAAAGATTGTCCAGGCCTAGCAAAATTTCTGGTGACACTACTGTGTAATCCTGTCATGGAAAGGAGTAGATCCGGGGGCCTGATCTCCACTCTAGTGACTGCTTTTTCTCTTTAGGGAGCATCTGAGTGAGTGACCCATTCCCCTGCTGTGGTGTCACCTGTAAATCAATCACTGTAGATCTCCATTTCTGGGGACAGCTTGGCTGGCCTACTGCCTGCTCTAGACCAGTGAACGGAATCAAGTAATTATTCCATTGGCTTTTGCTGGTCTTTCCCTTTAAAATTTGAGACCCCCCGAGAGTACTTGATGCTATTTGAAAGGCCTTCCCTTCTTTTCCACACAATCAGCAGCTCTTGCAAGAGGGAAAGGAAGGATTTCCTGAGCTCACACTGTTCTGCAGAGTGTGCCTTTTAAACTAGAAGATGGTGAGCCAGCAGAACACACTGTCTGTCAGCAGCAGACCAGAAACACCTGTTTTCTACAGAAGAGAATGGATGTCAGAATGGGGCATGGGCTGTTTAGATCCCTCTGGTCTCTTTCCGAAGAGCAAAGCCATATATCGACATGGGCATGAAGCTAGTTGGCTGCATGACATTTTTTTTCATAATTCCTCTTTCCCCCATCAAAATGATGAAGCTAGTGGGGAACCAGGGCCTGTTGAGAGAATGGGAGCTGTCTGGGGAATATTGGAGGGGTAGGTCTCAGTGCCACAAAGATTTAGATCCAAACTTTTTAGTACTTATCCAGATCCAGACTTTGAAACTTCTTGAGATTTGTTCCTGGCCAGTTATACCCACTGCATTCTTTGCAGCAGACCTCCCTCCTGAAAGGACAAATGCTTTCATAAGGACTTCACAGTACCCAATAGCAGCTGGAAATCCAAATTAACTGTCCATTTGGTATGTGGTGATCAGGGGTGAAAGTAACTTAAAGGACTTACCGGTACTCCGGAGTCCTTGGGGGGCAGGCGGGCTCAAGTCGGAAGAGGCGTGGCCTCTACCGGGAGAGGCGGGGCCTTTAAATCCCCGGGCACTTTAAATCAGGATTTAAAGTGCCTGGGGCTGTGGTAGCAGCAGCTGGGAGCCCCAGGCCCTTTAAATAACCCCGGAAGCTACCAGCTGCAGAGGTGGCTGGGAGCACCGGGGGTGAT
Organism: Terrapene triunguis; assembly: GCF_002925995.2. Lineage (NCBI taxonomy): Eukaryota > Metazoa > Chordata > Testudines > Emydidae > Terrapene > Terrapene triunguis. Next base: position 730,474 of record NW_020664408.1, on the reverse strand, counting down.
TTAAAGGGCCCGGGGCTCCAGCTGCTGCTACTGCAGCAGAGCCTCGGGCCCTTTAAATCACCATCGGAGGGGGACCCGGCCTCTGGCGGAGCTTTAAAGGGCCCAGGGCTCTGCTGCAGTAGCGGCAGCCAGGAGCCCCTGGCCCTTTAAATCACCGCCAGAGCCCCGCCACCGCTACCCCAGGGCTCCAGCAGCGGGGCTCAGGTGGCGATTTAAAGGGCCCTGGAGGGTAGCAGCAGTGGGAGCCCCGAGCCCTTTAAATCGCCACCCAAGCCGCGCTGCCGGAGCCCCAGGGTAGCAGCGGGAGCCGGGGGCTCGGGCAGTGATTTAAAGGGCCTGGGGCTCCAGCTGCCGTTACCACCCTGGGCCATTTAAATCGTCCCCGGAGCCCCGCTGCCAGAGCCCTGGGGTAGCGGCGGCGGTGCTCTGGCGGCAAGTTAAAGGGCCCAGGGTGGTAGCGGCTGCCACAGCTCCAGCCCCTTTAAATAGCCGCCGGAGCCCCGCCGCCACTACCCCAGGGCTCCGGCAGCCTCCGGGGATGATTTAAAGGGCCTGGGGCAGTAGCGGCTACCAGAGCCCCGGACCCTTTAAATCGTCCTCGGAGCCCTGGGGAGACGGCAGCGGATCTCTGGTGGCTATTTTAAGGGCTGGGGCGGTAGCGGCTGCCACAGCCCCGGATCCTTTAAATAGCCGCCGGAGCCCCACCGCCGCTACCCCAGAGCTCCGGGGACGATTTAAAGGGCCTGAGGCGGTATCTGCGGCAGGTGCCCCGGGACCTTTAAATCGCCACCCGAGCCCCGCCGCCGCTTCCCCAGGGCTCTGGCAGCAGGACTCTGGTGGCAATTTAAAGGGCCCGGGGCTCCAGCTGCTGCTGGGAGCCCCAGGCCCTTTAAATTGCCACCAGGGGAAGCCGATCTGCCCCAGTACGGTGCACCAGCTCTTGCCGATACGCCGTACGGGGGCGTACCGGCTTACTTTCACCTCTGGTGGTGATAAAACCAGTGTGCTAAAACAGAAGTTAGGGCATAATAGGGTCTCTTCTTCACTCCTCCGTTGCCCCCATGACTCTATAGGAGAAGGTGAAGTGAATACATTTTAGTAGGTAAAAGGTATCCTCCTAGGAAGGAGATGGATGGAGGACTTTATATGCTGGGATGGAAATCTGTCAGTGCTGACTGGGAAACAGCTGTGTGACATTCCATGGCAACAATGTGTAATTTAATTCTCTTCTGGTACCAGTCTTGGTGGTACTTCTATTGTCAAACCCTGCCGTAAATATATTGGAGTCACATCTAACAGCAGTGAATGTTAATACTGAGAGTCCCTTGAAGATGCTTGAGGAAAGAAAGGAATCCTTATAAGAATAAGGAACCAAAATTGGATAGAAGTCGAAAGATGGGAAATGGGTAACTGCCTTATTTTTCATATTCATTTTAGTGGTATGGGAAAGACCATTATATCTGCTTGTGACAACCAAAGTTTATCAATTTTTCTCAGTGCCTAATCTACAGTTGCAGATTTTGCCTGGGTGCCTTGAACTGACTGACGTCTTCTCCTTAAGAAATTTAAGTTAATTCAGGTACGGCAGAGCCTTGCATTCCTTTTATAGGCAAGTCTTGACCTATTTATACGCACAGAGTGAGAGAGAGAGAGAAATGTATGCACCTAAAACTCTCTCAGAAATTGCAGGTAAAAATTAGTGATTAATGCCATAGTTAGTCCCACTATTTTTTAAAGTATAAAACTAACAGTGCATATTGTGCCAAATATGTGGACGTGCTCTGGGAGGCGGGGGGGACATAGTGACCACTCTTCTATATTTTATAGTCTCTTTAACCAAGTATTTACCACACAGTGAATAAAAATGGGAAGGCTAAATTAAGGTAAAACTAAAGAAAATTGATATCAAACTTAGATGGCCTTAAATCACCAGATGAGTGTTTGTTTGCAGTGATGGAAACCAGTGCTAAAGACAAAATAAAATAAAACTTCCTCATAAAAGAGGCTCCTCTTTGGACTCCAGTAGATCACATGTTGTAAAGAAGGTGTTTGGCTGTTCATCCACCAACAGGCAAGGATTTGTGTCCATCAAGTGTTCGTGAACAATAGGCATTTCCATTGCTTAGAACTAGGATAAGACTGCAAAGGAAGCAGATTTAATTAGATGCTCTTTGTGTTTGTTTATTTATCAATTTTGCTGACCAGGTTTAATTGAATAAGTGTGAAAATAATGTTATTTAGCAATATCAAATTAAACTTCTGGCTAAATTAGAAGTCGAGTGCAACAGCTGTCCGAACTATTGGTCGTCTTTTCATATGGTTAGTTAGCTAACATGCAATGTCTCATTTAGCAGTTGATACCCATTTATCATGATGACCAATAACACATGGCACAATTTGCCTAAGGGCTTCTCTATGCATGAAAATTAATCTGGAATAAAGTAGAATGTGAATTTAAAGCAGATTAACTATTCCTGATTAACTCAATTTGCGGATGCTTTTATTCTGGAATAAGTGCCTTATTCCAAGTTATTTAAATTCACTTTGGAAGTGAATTAAACTAATTCAGAATAAGAGTGTCCACAGATGGAATAGCTATTCTGGAGTAAATCCCCACAAAGACAAGTACTAAATATTAAGGTCTATTAAAACAAGAGAATAGGAAGATACAGGAAAGGAAAATAGTAACAGTAATAAAAGACGGTCTTACTTAAAAGCATATGGTTAACATTGTTGAACTCAAACGCTTCTTTCTGTTTTCAGTGCTTAAAGCAAGCAGAGATTTTGAATGCCATTTCCCTTTAATAATGATATACTTGGTGGCTCTCCCGAGGGCCCAATTTGTGCATTCCCTCTTCCTTCCCCGCTCCCCTCACCCACAAATGCACTGATTCCAATTGGAGTTCTTGGTTTGGAAGGAATACAGATTCTGGTCCTTAATGCAAGAAAAACATTCATAAATGCCTATGTTTAAGGCCCTACTTAATTTGCAATATTGCAGATTCTGCAATGTTAGGCTTCCACCACAGTTTTGATTTTAATTAGCTTACTTTGCACAGTGCACAATTTTGCGTACATTTTGAGGTTTGCAACACACGTCCCCCCCCATTAGTACAGTAGAACCCCATTTTTCTGAGCGGCTCGGTGTTAGATGGCTTTCCCTTCATCCTCTCCCCTGGTTCTTGTCACGTAGACAGAAAACAGAAGACCAGAAGTCCGAAGTGCAAACAATGCGATGTTTATTGGGGTTAGTTTCCAAGCAAGCATATTCCGTAGCCCTTCACACCAGTCAGGTTTATCTCTATATGCCGATAGTCTGTTCCCCAGTGTTCCGTTCTCAGCTCTGATGTCGCAGAGCCTGGCCTGTGTCCCTGTTCCCTGTTCCCTATTCCCTGTTCCTCCCCGCCCAACCCCTTAGCAAACATGATTCCAATTACCCTTCCCCCCACTTTCTGTTTGACCCCAGTTTATGTAGTAATATTCTCAGCTATACCTTAACCAATCATTTTACTGAAATTTAACAACCAATCCTAACACATTGTAACCTAATTCTCTAACCAATTATATCCCACTACCCTAATTAACTTACACCTAGCAAAATTAATTGTACAGCAGACAGAAACAATTGGAGAACCAGACAGATTAACAATAGAAAAGTGGAGGCCATAAAGATAAAACAATACAGAAATGAGGGTTTCGCAACCACAACCATTGATAAGTGATTTCTTGCCAAACAGGATGCTATCAAACTAAGTTTTCTTTAACCATCTTAAGATCTGTTTCTTTATCTGGTGGTGATAGGCACTATCAGGACAGGATGGTCTTCCTAACAGCCCAATAGCACCTTATTTCAATGTGACTGGTTTGGAATGTGAGGATGTGATCATATGCTTCCCAGCTATGGCTGCCCCTGCTGTTTAGCCAAAGGCCTTAGTCTGAGAACCAGGCCTCAGAATATCCTAGTGAGAGAAGGCCCTTACACAGGCGGACTGTGATTTTTGATTCGTTGTTTTTATACCCCTGTAACTATCTAAGTGATAAAAATACACCTAAGTTCTTAAAGTATAAGGCTTTACAGGCAAGCCTGAATATTTATATTCTAACACTCAGGCTCTCAGCCCTATGCATTAATGACTGTAAATATAGTTGCAGCAAAATGTCTGGTTATCAAAAAAAATTTAGCAGGCATAACATAATACTTGAGTGTTTATATTGTTCCAGCTAATTTTTCTTAAACAAATAGGTCTTCTGTGGCTTTTCCAAATTACTGCAATTAATAAAGGGCCATTATTACTTGTCCACAATTTTCCATGTCCTTTCTGTAACTCAGCCACAATTAGTTGACAATCATCCCACGATTCAAGTAGGGTCTTACTTATGTTCTATCAGGAATTTTTGGCTAAATAAAAAGGTAATTTTAAAATGATGGGGTCACTATCTAACTGACTACAACCTCCTTCTTACTGATGTTAAGTCAAGAACCTTCATCTGCTTTCTGGTTAGTATTTTTTAGGGTTACCATACATCCGGATTTTCCCGGACATGTCCGGCTTTTTGTGCCTCAAATCCCCGTCCGGGAGGAAATCCCCAAAAGCCGGACATGTCCGGGAAAATAGGGAGGGAGGGGCCGGCGGTGCGCGGCCGGGGGCCGGCGCCCCAGGGCCCGAGCCAAGCCGGGCGGGAGACGCTGGGGCCAGAACCTCTTGGCCTGGGCCGGCCAGCCGCCAAAGGGAGCCGCTCTGCTGTGGGGGGCGGACTGGGCCGCGCCCAGCCCCAGCCCCAGCTTACCTGCTGCCTCCCTGTTTCAGGCTTCCCGCGAACATTTGATTCGCGGGAAGCAAGGGAGGGGGCAGAGTTGGGGCAGGGACTTTGGGGAAGGGGCGGGGCAGGGGCAGAGTTGGGGCGGGGAAGGGGCGGAGTTGTGGCGGGGCCAGGGCCCCGTGGAGTGTCCTCTTTTTTTTAAATTAAATTATGGTAACCCTAGTATTTTTACAGTCTCTGTTGGAAGCTTGAGCTGAAGCTGAGCTAAGGTCTAAGCCCTTCCTTGGTCAGGCTTTTTTAGAGGGAGTTTTAGTAGCTTTGACTTTATCATGTCACTTGATCTGGTTAGACTTCCTGGATGCTATTTGTGCTAGCAGCAAAGAGTCCTGTGGCACCTTATAGACTAACAGATGTATTGGAGCATGAGCTTTCGTGGGTGAATACCCACTTCTTCGGATGCATGTAGTGGAAATATCCAGGGGCAGGTATAAATATGCAAGCAAGAGTGAGTAAGGCTAGAGATAACGAAGTTAGTTCAATCAGGGAGGATGAGGCCCTCTTCTAGCAGTTGAGGTGTGAACACCAAGGGAGGAGAAACTGCTTTTGTAGTTGGCTAGCCATTCACAGTCTTTGTTTAATCCTGAGCTGATGGTGTCAAATTTGCAGATGAACTGAAGCTCAGCAGTTTCTCTTTGAAGTCTGGTCCTGAAGTGTTTTTGCTGCAGGATGGCTACCTTTATATCTGCTATTGTGTGTCCAGGGAGGTTGAAGTGTTCTCCTACAGGTTTTTGTATATTGCCATTCCTAATATCTGATTTGTGTCCATTTATCGTTTTATGTAGGGACTGTCCAGTTTGGCCGATGTACATAGCAGAGGGGCATTGCTGGCATATGATGGCGTTTGTGCTAGGGTTCACAGGCTGAGGCCAGAAGGGATTATTGTGGTAATGCATAGAATATTAGGGTTGGAAGGGACCTCAGGAGGTCATCTAGTCCAACCCCCTGCTCAAAGCAAGACCAATCCCCAGACAGATTTTTGCCCCAGATCCCTAAATGGCCCCCTCAAGGATTGAACTCACAACCCTGGGTTTAGCAGGCCAATGCTCAAACCACTGAGCTATCCCTCCCCCCATTAATTTAGTCTGACCTGCTGCATAATGCAATCTATAGAATTTTACTCAATGTTGCCTGTATCAAGCCTCATAACCCGTGGTTGAATGAGTTCTCCTCTTGACTCAGTCCTACTCAAGACAGGCAATACTTCTGGCCCTGCCAAGACCATATTATGAATAATGGAGACTAAAAAAGAAAATTTAAACAATAAAGCTCCTTGATTTCCGCATTTGATGCTGTGTGTCTGGAAAATCGCAGATTATTTAATGTTCTAATTTTGTGTAATTACCTTTGTTTTTGAAAGATTTACAATAAGATCCATTTTTTAAAAAAGATTTACATTGCTCCTTGGTTTCTTTTTGGCTCCAAATTCAAGATGCATCCCAATTATGTAGCCCCTCTAACCTTTATCCTTCACTGAGCAAACACCAGATTTCAGTATAATAAATATGACTGTTGAATGTCTTTAATCTTTTTTTTTCCTCCTGATTTTGACTGCAAACATCACTCAGGGATACAGATGAACTGTTCACGTTTTCCTGGCTTTGATAACCTTTATTTTAAAAAAAAGTCATGTATCAAAAATATGGAGTTGCAGCGACTTCACTTTTTTCATTTTTCCCAGTACCTGCCTTGTGTTCAATTATTTTTAGTTAGTGGTATTTAAACTGGAATACCGTGACTCGTTAGTGTCTTGGTGAAATCTGCATGCTGGGTGTTCCATTGTTTCCTGGATGGACTGTGCTGTGATTATCTTAATGCCATGGGAAACCTTGTGCAGGAGGCATGTAGGCATGTGTGGCTCAGATGAAGTCTCAAGTGAGCCCTTAAAAAGTTACTGTTCTGCATCCATGTTTTAACTCAGGGGTCAGCAACCTTTCAGAAGTAATGTGCCGAGTCTTCATTTATTCACTCTAATTTAAGGTTTCGCGTGCCAGTAATACATTTTAACATTTTTAGAAGGTCTCTTTCTATAAGTCTATAATATATAACTAAACTATTGTTGTATGTAAAGTAAATAAGGTTTTTAAAATGTTTAAGAAGCTTCATTTAAAATTAAATTAAAATGCAGAGCCCCCTGGACCGGTGGCCAGGACCCGGGCAGTGTGAGTGCCACTGAAAATCAGGGGTTGCCTACCCCTGTTTTAACTATTCAGGCTTATATTAACTCATCTTAAAATGTGAGATTTGACTCTTGAAGGCAAAAATGTAAAACATTAATTACTCACTACTGTTTCCGTGGAATCATTATTTTTAATCATCATAAGTTTGCAAACTTAATACTTACATCATTTCTTCACAAAATATTCAAGGGAATGCTGAAAAGTGCAATTTAGAATGTTACTCATTAGATTGTCCTTGTTAGGCATGTACCTTGCTGAATTGAGGCCTCATTTAACCTTGTGAGTCTAATAATTTCATTGGAAGACAATGGAATTATTAGACATATACCTTTGTAAATTGATGAATCAAGACCTGAGTGTCCTAGATATTTTTGATGTCTCTTTGTAATAATCTATGGAAAGTTCCTGTTTGTATTTATTTTCAGATAAAGTTTCTGTATCAACTTCAGGCCCCAGTCCTTCATTGGGATCTGCTAGTATGGGCCCCTGTAGCTTTGGGCCCATTCTTCATGAGTGCTGAGGTCTGTCTGTCTGTCTAGGCTCTTATACAAACCTCTTCACCACAGTGTCTGAACACCTCATAATCCTTCATTTTCCCCCTCACAATAGCTTTGTGAGGTAGGGAAGTACTTCCCTCATTTCAGAGGCACAGGGCAGATCAGAAATAGACTGTGTGTCAGAGCTGAAAAATGAACCCAGGTCTGTCTGGCCTAGTGGATCCCAATGCAGATCTAGACCCATTGCTTTTTGCGTTCTCTAATGTGGAACTACTGACTGATTGTTCATGGCTCAGTGTGGGAAAAAGAGAACGTGATGTGAGGAGGGTGCATTGGAGCTCTAGGTCTTCCTATGTCTCAGAATCTGCAACCCTTCTGTTTGCCTCTATTGTCATTAAAGGGGACTTAGGGTCTGGGAGCTTTTCTTCCATGTGACACGTCAGAATGAATCCACTGACCAAAGGAGTGGTGACTGGATGTCGCATGTCCCTAGGACTGGATATGTGGCAAGCAAGGTAAATAATGTGAGTGTTTCAATAGAAACTAAAACAATTTGATTGTTGTCATAATGGAAAGATAACTATTTTTTCTTTTGTGTAATCTGTTTAATATTTGCCTACAAAGTATAGATCACATTGAAGAGAAAAAAATTACACTAAACAGTGCTGTAGTTAACAGTAATTACAGGTCTCAGTCTGTGAAATGTATAAAGAAATAGTTAAGATTCGGGAAGGAAGAGTTAAGTCATAGTGTGTGTTAGAAATGCAGCTATAATTAATAAAGAATTATTTATACATTTCCTCTACCGTTTTCAGTTAAAATTACATGTTGTGTGCACAGTTCATTAATCTTTTGAAATCAGAACGAGTCAAATACATTTCTTGTCGATGCACCTGGACGTTTCCCAAGAAACTCAGTTTCTCTTTAATTTTGTGTTAATTAGTTAAGCACATTTTTGTGGCTTTTGCTGAGACCAAACCATAAACTGTCGTCTTAAAATTCTTAAACAAACCATTGCCATTTACAGAAACAGACCATTTGTTGGAGAAAAATGATTGTCTTTTCAGGAAGATTGATTATGCAAAGTGACTGAGGACTGTATTTCTCCAATGTACTTGTTAACATATTTTCTTATTGGATGTTAACACTGTGATGCTTCAGAACCTAACTACTGTAAAACAATAGGAAATGGTAGGACTTTTCCATCCAGGCTGTAGCAGGACTTGAGCAACATACTGATACAATTGCTCTTTATCCTTTGAAAACAACATTCATGCCTTGGGTGCGGAGTAGTTTAATAACTTTTATAGATTTTTCAAGGCCATTTCTGAGAAAATGGCAAAAACTGGTGGATGATGTTAGGGTTTACTTAATTTACTGCATGTTTTTTGTGGAAACTTTGGGGGGGAAATGTTGAAATGACAGATGTGTCAGCTGTTTACTGAACAGTTACTTTGTCACTGCTCTTCGCCTTCAAGTGAGATTTTCCACTGAAAATAAAAAGAAATTCCCAGAAAAAAAACTTTGTGATGGTAAAGTTAAAGTACATATTAGTTACCCAAGGATAGAAGTCCTTTCCAAATGTAGTTAGTAAAACAGCCATTTAAAAGTCAGGAAATTTTGAGTTAAGATGAAATTTACCAGTAACCCCAAATTATTATTATTATTTGTATTGGGGTAGCACCTCAGTATCCTTAGGGGGACCCCATTGTCCCAGGCATTGAGCACACAAATAACAAAAAATTGTTCCTTGCCCCAACGTGTTTGCAGTTCAAAC
>NW_020664408.1:691322-701202 GCF_002925995.2 Terrapene triunguis | reverse complement strand
GTCAGGGCAGGGCAGCAGAATCTGCAGATCTTGTAAAGATACTGATGAGAGTGGTAAAGGTGAGAGCAGCCAAGGGAAAATGGTGAAGGGACTGAAGGAATGATCGGTAGCCGTCTAAACAGTGTTCCTGGGGAGGGGGAATCCAGAGGAGAGGGTGGGTCTGGGTCCCCTTCCCTCTTCCCCAGGCCAAGAGGAGAAACGCAGGTGTCAGGAATAAAAGAAGCCAGGAACAGCAAATGCCAGAAAGAGGCCAGAAGACAGGCTTGAAGGACATTTAGATTTTGTATGTGGCCAAAAACAAAAGGGGTGTGTGTATGGGTGGGGGGTGATTACAGTGACTTTCTTTAGTTTGAATTAATGGGAACAGGCTACATAGAACTCCTCCCCCAAAGGAATAGGTTGGGAAACTCTTAATTGAATGGGAGAAACCTAAGTTTTGTTATACTTTCATACTATGGATGGGGTAAGTTAGACCTCCATACTGCAATGGATGTGTGTGGGCATACCCCGGAGTCTGCATGGAGCCACATGAAGTCAGTGGGGCCCTGTGTGGGCTGAAGGGTCTTATATGCATCACAGTGTCAGATATCAGTGCAGTATTGTGAGAGCCCTTCTCTTTGACACACTGATGCTTAGATTGCCTTGTTGACAAGGTCAAGAATGCTGGTCTGCCAGGTGTCTGCTGAGAACTGCGATTGTAGCTTCTTGTATCTTTTAAGACTGGTGCTGCAGATCTTTGGGAAGTCAAGAGACTGATCTAATGTATATTATTTTGCATTAGTGATGCTGTATTTAATAGACACATTGAGTTTCTGCTAACTTTTCTTGAAAGTCATGCTAATCCAGTAACTATGGCAATTTTTCATCTTCTCCAGAAAAGTGGGAAAACTTGATCATACATATATGATAGCCCAGCGATTGTTTTGTTTCTGTTTTCTTCTCTGAAGTTCTTTGCTTTTTTTATACAATCAATAATTACTGCAAATGGACTATTACATCTATTATGCACCATTGACTCAAAAACGCAATTATACAATTTTGACACATCTTTCTGACTTCATAAAAAACTTGATCTTGTCTGCAACTTTTCATAACTGACACTAACCAAAGCTCAGCCATTGGAAAGCTGAACTTGCACCTGTCTAATGCAGATTTTTTTGTTTCTATAGCAACAAATCTAGTACTTACTGAAAGAATACTGGAGTGTGAGTGACTATGATGTTTAATTTAAAAAACAAAATAGCTTTATGCTTGAAGGCTATAAAAACAGAACTTGGAGGACACCTCCCTACCAAGAAAAAATGGAATTGGTTAAACTCAGTGTACTTCATTACTAGGAATGATGCCATATTAATGGGATGGGAGCTCTGTGTTTAATCTTGTTTTACTAATTAAACTGTGAAAGCCTTTTTATATGCAACAGTTTATTTCCCCTCCTCCCCCTGCCAGAGCTGGATTGTGGTTTGTTTGTTGCTAGGATAATGAAAATTTTGACTGCTTCACTACAGATACATTTTCCTTTGTATTGGCTGGCAACGTTCCTGTTCCAGCAATAACCTGCTAGCCTTGAACAATGTGATAAACATTCTGCTCAAATCCCCATCCCACATACAACTTGGCCTCTGATGAAGACAACTTATCTTCCTCCTCTCCCCTTACCCCGGCTTTCCATTATCCATTCTCTTAATCATTTAATCATCATTTTAACAACAAAATAACTGGCAGAGTTCCAAGGAAAAGCACATTGCCTTTGTCAATGCTATCATGGTGACAGACATTTTTCTAGCCTATGTATCTGTTTCCACTTGCAGATAAGGGCTGCACAGTAAGTATTTGTGGCAAGCTTGTTATGCCTCAAGATTAACCCATGGAAGTGGATGTAGACAAGCAGAAAGTGTAGGTTGCAGGGTGCCACTGTAGCTCTAGCTGGGAAAAAAATCCATCAACATTAGGATGTAGTTGTAGGATCTGAACCAGTTTTATTGCTACGTTTCTGTTGCTTTTGAAAATGTGATTCCGCTAGATCCAGCTTCATTTCTAAGTCTTAGTGGGTGACTATCCAGGACCGAGGGATTTTAAGGAGTTTTATCAACCACCCCTTTGCCATCAGGGCTGCTGAGATTACTGATGATGGCAGTGGTGATGGATTTCACTGAAGAGGGAAGAAAGGGACAGATGGGAAGCTGTCTTGCTGAAAGCTGAGTGAGATCCCCTATGGGGGGAGGGGAAAACAGCTCCGAAAAGTCCAATTTAAAATGGGATTGAGTACTAGCATGATACATTTGGAGGAAGGTGGCTTTCCATAGTGACTGGAGGGCTAGATCCTGCAAAGTGCCAAGCACTCGCAACTCCCATGAAATTCAATGGGAATTGAAGGCACTTGGCACCTCTGGGCTTTTTTCAGCATCTTGCAGGATTGGCCCCTAAATCTTTGGGACACATGTAAGCTTTTACTTGCCATAAGTCTTCAGTAAAATATTTTCTTGAGCCAGAGACTGAGTGAAATCCTTACTAAAAGGACTATTGTATCCACTTCGTAAATCAAATAGAAAAAATTGTGATTGATGGGAGTACATTGGCTCCAGTGCCTTAATAAACGATTAATGAGCTCCTCTGTCATTATGGATAACAAAAAAAATTTTCCTTGCATTGACCTTCAAATTTTGCATGTGCCTTTTTGTTTCAGGAATAGAACTCTGTCCTCCTGGGCACCGGTTCATGGTCACCATGGTGGCAAGCTTCATTGCAATGGCAGGACAGTTCCTCATGCCAGGTCTGGCTGCCCTCTGCAGGGACTGGCAAGTTCTCCAGGCGGTCATCATCTGCCCTTTCCTGCTGATGCTGCTTTACTGGGTGTAAGTATTTCTGCCTTGTTTCTTCTTTGTAAAGATGCTTGCTACTAAGGCTGGGTTTGGGAGGTGTTTTGATATCTGGGAAGGCCCCCATTTTATTATAGCCTGTATCAAGCTTTTCTTTTTCACAGTTATAAAATGTCTCCTTCTGCAAATAGGTAAATCTGAAACTAAGCTTCAGAGGAAAAAACTTACTCTCTAAGGTAGCTTCCTCTACTTGCTTTCCCAGTAGTAGGTGGGAGGGAGAGGAGCATTCTGCTTTGGTGAGTTGCCATATGTGCTTCATACTACTTTGGGGACGGGACATGTTGCAATCACCAGGTATAAAAAGTGAGGGGAAAAATAAGTTCTCACCAGCAGGGTGTTGACAGTTGTGCCGCAGCCTTAGTCCTTGGAGATCTGTGTTTGTGTTTCTAAAATCAAGTTTTCCACTCAAACCCAGAGTATGGTACTTGCCTGTCCCTTCTGTCTCTTTGGGCTGGACTAGGCTAGGATTTAAAGCAATGATGTTAGCATGTATTGGCCAACATGTGCAAACTAGCCCATTTTAAATCTAGTGTAGACAAAGTACATTGCCCTTAACATGTGATAAGCTCATGCTCCCTGAGGGGGTCTCTACACAGCAGCTGGGAGGGTATTTCTCCTCTTGGGGAGACAGATGTGTAGCACACTAAAATTAACAGTGTGGCCGTGATGGCATACGCAGTGGCTCAGGGAAGCCATCTGAGTCCAGACCCAGGGGGTCAGGCAGGATTATACTTGGGTGGCTAGCCTGAGCCACTGCCCATGTCATAGCAGCCACGCTGTTATTTTTAGCATGCTTGCTTGAGCAAAACCAGTGTGTGTCCATCTACCCATGCTGGGAAGTATCCTAAGGTTCCCGGGAGGCTTCTCACTCAATCAGCTTGTATGTGTTAAAATGTACACTGCCTTATCTGTCCTGTGCAATGTAGTTGTAGCTGTGTTAGTCCCAGGATGTTAGAGAGACAATGTGGGTTGACCAACTTCTGTTGGCTAGAGAGACAAGCTTTTGAGCTGACAGAGAGCTCGTCTTCAGGTCTGGGAAAGGTACTCAGCGTGTCCCAGCTAAATACAAAGTGGATCAGATTGCATTCAAGGTTGAAGTGGCCCGTTAACACCTCTGTAGTCATAGGACAAAAGGGGAGGGGGGTTAATGGATTACAGATCGTTGGAGTAAACTATAAATCTAGTGTCTCAGTTCTGTCCATGATTTTTGGTGTCTAGCAGAGATATGCATTTAAGCGCCAGGCTTATCTTTTTTGAAAATGTTGTGCAGGTTTCCTTTGAGGATGAGAACCGATAGGCCAGCTATGGAGTGATGGTTTTGTGAAGAGTGCTCACCCACAGGCAATAGGATGTTTTTGTCTTTTATCATTTTCCTGTGTGAGTTCATTCAAGAGTTCATTATTGTCTGGTTTCACGTACACCTCTACCCCGATATAACGCTGTCCTCAGGAGCCAAAAAATCTTACCGCGTTACAGGTGAAACCGCGTTATATCGAACTTGCTTTGATCCACTGGAGTGCACAGCCCTGCCCCCCTGGAGCGCTGCTTTACCGCGTTATATCCGAATTCGTGTTATATTGGGTTGCGTTATATCGGGATAGAGGTGTAGTTGTTATTGGGGCATTTAGTGCACTGAATGAGGTACACATGTTGTGATGGGCATGTGTAGAATCCATGGATCTTGAAAGCTGTGTTGTGGGGAGTGTTGATCACCGTAGCAGCGGAGATATGTCTGCAGGTTTTGCATCTGTTGTTTTGGGAGGATCTGGTGCTGCTTTGAGTTGGTGTGTCCTGGTCTGTGCATTTTAGCAGGTGTACCTTATCACATGTTAGTTTTACCTAATCTGTTGTTTTATTTTACTCCCTACTCTTCATCAGTTGTATTGGCTGAATGTTTACTGTTGTTCAGTCATTCTACACCTGAATACATTTTAGCATAACAATTCAGGTTTTAAACCGTATATATTGCTAGTGTACAATACCAATACTATCCTTTACAAATATTTTATTTGATAGTGTTTTACTATCCTTTAGGAAGACATATGATTAACTAGCATAATAACGCACCAAACACACCAACAAAACAAACGTCTGTGTAAAGAGACTTTTTTCATATTATAAACACTGCCATGTCAGGATTTGATTCAGCTACCAGTAAACTCAATGCAAAGGCCCCTGCTGACATTAATGGGAGTAGGAAATATTAACGTTTTATCCCAAACTAAACAAAGGCCTTTATTGTTTTGCTACTGGCCAAATTCTGCCCTTGGATATGCACCTGTAATCCCATTGAAAACAGGAGGGGAAGGATGGAAGGAAGGTAGGATTAGGACCTGCTTATAGGGTTTGATAATGGTAGCAATAACCAAAGTATCAAAACTTGCAGAGTCTGATTTTTCTTGAACAAGCAGAAAGGGACTGAAAACATTTGTTTAGTTATACTGGGTGTACAGTACACGTATGCTGCGTGCATACCTCTCACCTGTCACATCTTTTTAAATGGGATGCCCCTTTTATGAAGCAGGGTCGGTTTTGTCATTTTTATAGTCCCTTCCCTTCAACTAGGGTGGAGGAGAGTAGTTAATTTGGCACGTACTGTATGCATAGTTGGGGGGGGGGGCGGAATGAACTTGCATTTAATTGTAACAAAATAAAATATGAAAACTGCCCTTCCTTGTCACTTGTTAATTACCCACACAAAGTAATCAGTTAAACACTAGAAAGGTTCTGTGACCTACCATATTGTCTCCTCCCTCGTCTTCCCCCCGATCTGTGATCCCTGATCCCTTTCCTACTGTGAGAGTGCTGTTCACTTTCCTCCTACATCTCTGGGTCTAATCTTCTTCCAGCTCTGTGCTTGCTCTGCTCCCCCCTCGCCCTGTATTATAGATACCATGCTGTCATGGGCTGTGTAATACCTAAACAGATAGAGCTTGGAGCAAGACCCTGATTGAGAGGGAGTGGAGCGGCTCTATACAAAAGTGCAGGGGGGCAAGGCCTGTAATAGTCAATGACAGAGCTGTGGAATCTGCATAGTCCTAGACATCTGGAAGACCATAGAAGTTTCTGCGTAAGCCAGGTCTGAGAAATGTGCTTAAAGACATGTACATGAAAGAAGTCAGGGTCCTAACTATGCACTTAGGCACAGATTTCAGATCACCAGGATACAGAAGGCTTTCTGTTTCCTCTTTTTGGTATTAGATGCTTCCTGGATCTGGCTCTCCTGAAGGTCAGCAAGTGTATTAATAATTAAAACAAAGAAACCCGACATACTAACTAAAAGTTAAGGGCATGAAAAGGGCTAGCTGTGTTGGGTATAGGTGCACAAGTGCCATAAGCTGAGATTTATCCGTTCCCCGTACTCCTCAAATACAGCAGCTTGGATTTTAACTGGTGTCGTTGCCCTGATGGAACCCCCTAGTGCAAACAAGTTTACTCTAGTGCAGTCCACTGGTACAGTTTACTCTGTTTGCAGGCTGGGGTCACACTTACTCCCAAGTATGCCTTGAAATCTTTGGCACTGGCTGCAACAGTATTTGTGTGCCAGTGACACCCAGTGCAAAAATTCTAAAAGGCATCTTCTCCCTTTCCCCATCTTCACTTCTCTCCTTCCTCCTCTCTGCATTCTCTCCTTTTTATTGCCTCTCTCCTGTCCTCCTTTCTGTGTTTTTTCCCTTCCCCCGCTCCCTTTTTTTAAAACTCCTTTAGACTTTTTCTGTAGTTTGAATTTTTCTGTTAATGATTTTTATTTTGTTGTTTCAATGCTCCTCTTGCTCCTCCCCTCTCTCCCAGTGGTCTCTCTATGGACAGCAGCAAGAACTTCTACACACTGAAACCAGAAACTGACAGTAATACTAGTTTTTTCCCTCTTCAGTTTTTTCCATGGGTAAAGGGCTTGTTTTACCTTTACTCTAGAAGGAAATGAAGTCTACCAATCAGCTGACTGCAGCCAGCTCAGCTTTAGGCACTGGGAAACTGACCAACTCTAATCAATTACCCTTAGCAGAAAACTTTTTAAGCTCTTTACAGAGAGTACTCCCAAGGGAAAGATGGGATGGGTGAGGCAAAAAAGGGGAACCTTGCCAAAGCTAACAACTGGTTTTTCCCCATCTGACTAGAGGAGAAGATGGGGGAGGGTGACCACCCATCCCAAATTAGGCGGGACAGTCCCAAAATGCAGAGTTCAAGTCCTGATTCTGGGCTGAGTGACTCCGGAACAGCGTTTGTCCCGGATTCCTTGCAGCACCAGCCTCTTCCTGGGTGGGGCTGAGGTGGGCCTTAGTCCCACTTGGCTATTAGGCCTCACCCCCTGGCACTGTGGGCAGATGCAACAGGGACTGGGTGTTGCAGGGTATGCTGGGAGTTGTAGTTTGCACACCGCTGTGTTCCACTGGGGCCCTGGGACCTGCGCTGGTAGCTGCACTACTAGTCCCAGAATGCCCTGCGCCATGTTGCCAGCCGCCCTAGCTGAAGTGGGCAGAGACACCAAAAAGAAATCCCAAGCAAGGAAATGGTCTGGTGCAGGGAGAAGATTCCCGGCACTAATCCCGCTGCGCCCTCCCTCCCACTTGGGGCACGGGGTGGGAGCTCCTGGCTCCCCCCACCCCCGAGTCTCCCCCATTCTCCTGGGGTGGTGGGGTGCTGGCGGCAGCTGCAATCCTGTGACTCCCGGGTGGTGTGCAGCCCCCCAGCGACCGTGATGCCCGGAGGCTCCTGGGCACTGTCTCAACCCTGCAACTTAAGGGTGGGGGGTGGTTGTCTGTGGTCCCTGGGAGCAGGTAGGGCGGTGACAGCGGGACTTGTCAGTGCTGGTTGCTGTGCCCCCTGCCATTGGGAATGCCCAGAAACTGCCCCCCTGCAATCTGGGGAGGGGGCGCAGCGCAGTTTGAGGGGAAAGGAGCAATTGTGGGGCAAGTCCCGGTGCGATGGGGGAGCTGGCTGGGGGAGGGAGGTGACCGCCCTGGGGTAAAAGCAGGGCCGGTTCCAGGCACCAGCTTAACAAGCAGGTGCTTGGGGTGGCCAAGGGAGAGGGGCGGCACCTGCGGCAATTCGGGGGCAGCAGGTCCCTCACTCCCTCTAGGAGCGAAGGACCTGCCGCTGAACTGCCGCCGCCGATCACGGCTTTTGTTGTTTCTTCCCCGAGTGGCGCGGGCGATCGGGGGCGGGGCTTTTTTTTTTTTTGCTTGGGGCAGCAGAAATGCTGGAGCCGGCCCGGGGTAAAAGTGTGGGGGGGCCAGTAGCAGGGAGATTGAGGAGAGCCTTTCTTTAGGGATTAGTTGTGTGGGGTGGGAAAGGTAGGAGGATGGGGGTGGGGTAGGAGCTTGAGGCTGGATTGTTAAAGTCTGTGTCTCTCTCTGTGGCCCTTTCTCCCTGCAAAAGATGGGCACCAGCAATTTTCCTCCCCACGCTCCACCCCAAAGTTTTGTAAACATTGTACCAAAGTAGAAAATGCAGGTTTCAAAAAATGTATTTACGAAACATAACTTTGGGTGGAGGAGGTGGTGGTGGGGAGATGCAGGTGTGACACCACTGACTGCTACATCCGGGCTTAATATGGCTCATAAGTGTGCTAATTAAGCACTTGTGTTCAGGGCCCCAAGCAGGCCCTGAGTGCTTAAACAAAAAAGACAAAACTAACAAACAACCCCCATCCATACAAACCAAATTCAGTGGTATTCTGGGTAGACTGATGTTAGCCCAGTTCGTTCTCTATGGGCTGAGTGGAGGTCTCAATCAAGTCTGGCTTCAAATATCTTCCTTTGTTTTTGAATAAATGTTTTCATCCCCATCCCGGCAATACCACATTTACTATGGCATCAGTGGCACTGTCACGCCGGGCCTACACTTGGAAGGGGTCCATCACAACCACATGGGGGCCCACAAATATATTTGGCACCCAGCCCACAAAAGGTTGATCCGGCAATTGAAAGAAAATGGAAACATTTCCTATTTTGTTTGTGTTGTGAAAAGATGTTGGCAGAGCAGCTGCTTATAAACATTCCTTTATTATCCTAATTTAAGCCAATGCAAGGAGATACAATTGTAGTGAACTAGAGACGTGAAAGCAGGCTTGGGGGCTAACTTCTCTGTTTTGTTTGCTTGCTTTTTTTCATTTGTTTGCCTTTTTTGCTTTCAAGTTTCCCATCATGCTGCCTAAAGTTTGGAAGTCAGAGCTGCAAAAATCCCACCTCTGTGTGTGTGTGTGTGTGTGTGTGTGTGTGTGTGTGTATGTACACACCACAAGTCTGACTAGTCCCTATGTGAGTTCACACAACCAAACTCGAAACAGGTAAAAGAAAAGTAAAATGCATTAAATATTTAAAAGAGAATTTTAACTTAATATGTTGTTTAATCGCCTGGAGTTGAGACAGAGCAATTAGGGAAGTTTATTTGAGGACCTCAAGATGCATTTAATCCCTGATTTTTATGTCCGAATTTTTGGTGTCTTCCATTTCCTGCTGTTGCTCATCAGACTGAGCAATTAGAGCAACTGGAAGTCTTTCGCCTTTGGGCTTGAGCATGTCCAGTGCTGGAATCGTACAGAAGCTATAGGGGAATGAGACTTTTTTTCCCCCATTTGTTCCTGAATGACCAAAACAAAGATCTTGGCGGACTGGAAATCCTTTACCCTCTCCTCTCCACTCTTCTTTTTCCAGTTTATGTCCCTGACAGGCTGCACAGGTTGGAAGCTGTAGCCTGTCCAGTCTTTGAAATATTTTTTTCTGAATCATCTTACTCCAAAAGGAAGTGTTCAGTTAAGGTTAGATGTGTTAGACCCCAATCCTGCAATTGTTAGTGCACAGGCAGACTGTTCACACCGAGGCTCCATGCAGCACTCCGCCTGCATGCTATTACTTATTGGGTTGGCGCCTCATATAGGAAAATATCACCTGTGTACAGTAGGTGAGAAGATACTTACACAGATATTGAGGAAGTGAGTGTCTCTGAAGAGGGGTGTGTGTGTGTGTGTGTGTGTGTGTGTGTGTGTGTGTGTGTGTGTG
>NW_020664408.1:624238-691312 GCF_002925995.2 Terrapene triunguis | reverse complement strand
GTGTGTGTGTGTGTGTGTGTGTGTGTGTGTGTGTGTGTGTGTGTGTGATTTTAAAACCTCAGCCCTGAAGATTTTCCTGTGCTTGCCAAATATAGATGCCAGCTGTCTCACTATGGCTACGACTGCCTCAGGGCTTATTCATCTTTCAGTGCCCAGGCCTATTTTGCTGTGGCAGCTGCTGGGAAACACTGCCTGCCCTCTGACAACAGGGGCTGTTCTGCCCAGAAGGCTGTAGGCCAGCTGGTGAGCGCTCCCTGCTCTTCTTGCCTCCACCCCTCTTTGGTTTAAGCAGAATGGAGCACAGTGTGGTTTGGCTCCAGGAGAAGGATGGTGACCAGCTGCTCAGTAAAATGGTGGCAACAGCCCCTAGCCCAGCTCTGCAGGGTGTTGCATGACTGTATGCCCAAATACGGTGATTTGGCTGGGCAGCCAGCTAGCCACTTTCTAGTACAGTCACCCCATTTTCATACATAATTGCCTGCACTGTGTACACAAAATGGGTATCGCTTTTTAAACCGTCTGACCTTGACCGTTATTTTTAGGTTTTTCCCCTCTGTCCTAACTTTTCTCTCCCCAATTGCCACTATACTCTTCCTTTCTACCTTCTTTCATCCTCTCCCTCCCTTTTGTTTCTAACTCCCTCTTTACTAACATCTTGTTTATTCACCACACCAATGATCTTCTTAACACTGGGGCTCTCCCCTTCCACATGTGCGTGAGGGCTACGTTGTGGAGGGTGGGCAGGAGCCAGAGTGAATCTGAAACTTTCACCCCTCCTTTTCTTGAAGTCAGTGGAACTACTCACATATGTAAAGTTAAACTAAGTGTTTGCAGGATCAGACCCCACATGTGGGTGAGTTGACACTCAGCCTTCCTTTTCAGTTACATTATTCAGAAAACATACATGATTGATGAGTAGGGTGAGTGGGAATAGTTTACTTGTCTGTCCTTTGGACTGTGAGCCGCACAAGGCAAGGAAACTGCCCTCTTCTCTGATGGAGCGCTCCTAAACCGTTGTAGCCACTATTAGAAAGAATTATTGAAAATAAATAATAATCCATGATGCAGCATGGAAAGATTGGGACAAAAAACAATGCTAGGATACTTGTAAGGAATTTCTACCATGGAAACCATCTTCAGAACCATTAACACAATCCTTTTCCAGCAGTTGCTGTACAAATAGCACTTTGCTATCAAAGGTTTCTGGTGACTTTTGTTCAGTTACTAAGCAGACTGTTCCAAAGGACCATTAGAGTAGCTTTTGCTGCCAGCTATCAAGGGCAAAATATTGGATGGTGTGTTGCATTCAGTGACTTTTTTTTTTTTTTTTTTGAGTCGATTGGCAAAATGTGCCATTTCCACAACAATATGTTCTGCTAGAAAATTTGCTGAGGCAGACACATGATATCAATGCAGTATAATGAGCTGTCAAGGGGAACGGCTCTCCTATTTGCAATACTTACTTACTGTTCTTTGACACATTGGATTGCAGGTCAGTTTTCCTTTTCATTCTCCTTATTTTAATGCATAAAATCAATATGCCTTTTTCTTCATCTAGGATTGCATTCAAGCCAAGGGTGATGTCTTGACTGTATTAACCTGAAGAGATGGCTGTTCAATGGTTCAGCTGCCTTTACTCCATTCCTTTGTCACCCTGCCCCCTCACATACATGAAACTGCATTGGTGACAAAGGTCACTGCACTGTGGTGGAATTTCTGATTAGTATAACTTTATTTTATAATGCATCTGTTACACAAACTGTGTCATCAGATGCCCTAGAGGATTAAATATACCTACTGAGTCAAAGGGAAAGAGAAATTGAGGCCTACACAAGGGAGAAGACCGCAAATCTTGTGGACCTATTTCAACTGTGTGTTTTGTAAAGTTCCACACATGCCTGTTTGGCTCAGTATGAAAATAAATGGATTTGAAAATATAGAGGTTAATCAATTAAGACAGAGATTTAGGGTGAACGTCTACATTTAATGGAAATAAATGAGAACTCTATGAAAAATATATATTTAAGGAGAACCACCCCAAAATGTTGTGTTAATGGTACAAAATTGTGTTTTGTATCGCAGCATATGAGCCCTTTCGTGATTATTGCTTAAACACATGTATCTGATCAAATGCTTCTTAGTTGCTCCTTATTGGATATAGGTCGTGGGGCAGCAGGTCGGATCAGGGACATAGCTGACAGCAAGGGTTTTTTGTTGTTGTTGTTTTTTAATGACATGCACACCAGCTGCCTCTTAGTTCCTGATTTATCAGAGCTTTCATATGTGAACTAGTAATTTCTGACGACATCTACTACTAATCAGTGTTAAGCCTGCATCTCTTAAACAGCCTACCCTTCATCAGACAATCTGTTAGCTCTCCAAACTCGCACAAGTCTTACTTTTAGACTTGGTTAGATATTATTAGATTTTTAAGGCCAGGCAGTACCCATAGATAATCTGCTCTGACCTCCTTTATACTACATGCTGCTGTATGCAGGTAAAACTGATATTTTTCATATATTCTGTTCTTTCTTGAGGTACAATGTTAATCAGATTTCTATGAACTCATATCCACATTGCTCCTTTGAAGTTCATATCAAAGGTGGATGTTTTCCCATGTTGCTCATCCACCACCCTCAGGAATAATGGCGTATTAAGCGTATATGGTGTGTCCTCTGACACTCTCGCTATTAAATCAGAAGTAAGTGTTTGAAGTTCCCCTACATGGTTCAGCACTGTTTCCTGTGAGGTTTATATTCAAAGTGGCATTCCATTTTACTTGACTTAATTCCATATTTGATATTATTGTACAGAGGAGTATCCCATATGGGGTATTTTTATGCAGCATATCACACAAATAAAGCAATATTATTTTCACTATAGGGGGCTTTCGTCTTAACAAAATTGAACATAGTGTTAAGCTACTTATTACATATTTATCCATACTAGGAATATACATATCACTGCTCTGTCAAAATACCTTAAAATCTGTTTATGAAGCTGGACATTTTTGACTTCTAGGGGAAAAAATAGTGTTTTGCAGATAATTTTAAACAATCTGCCTTAAAACAAAATCAACATTGTGTTGTAATCATAAACCAGTTCAATAGGGTATTTTCCCCCTCCAGCTTCAAAAAACTTGCAGTCACTTCCTTAACTAGAGCGCTGGGTGAGAATTGCCATTTGGAAACTGTCCCACTCTTTTACTCGGTTGGCAGCTGGTGGCTTTTGCTGACCGTGCTTCCTAGGGCTTTCCTACATGGCCAGTTAGTGTGCGGTAGGCAAGCCAGGGTGTGAATCTACAGCGCGCCAGCTTGCAGCTCTCTAACTCAGCATGTGGATACTTCAACAGCCATGCTCCAGGACTTTCACTGCGCTGTATCAGTCTCCACACCGAGTTAGCACATGCGAAACTGGAGCACTGTAGATTCACACCCTGACTTGCCACACACTAACTCACCATGTAGACAAGTCTCCCCAACTCTTTCATACGTTGTACTAATGCGCACAATCCTGTTACCCTGCCTTATTTTGTTTTATACGACCCCAAAAGACGTGATGCAACAGGAATTGGTCTCTATGTGCATCTGTATAAAAGAAAACATGGTGGGAGGGTGAGATATTAAATACCCCTGGATAGTTTATATAGTGGGAATCTTACCCTTTGTTTTTGCACTGTTTACAAAAAGCATCCTTTTCTCAAATGTTCAGGCAATTCGTACTTTACCATTTCCATGTTATTACTTTATTCTCAAATAGTGTAAGTCGACAAATGCAGTTGCCTCTCATTGATAGATCCTTGGAAGCATCCACTAACACATTTTGTATCTCTTGAAGTATTTTCCCGGAGTCCCTTCGGTGGCTGATGGCTACACAACAATTTGAGGCAGCCAAGAAACTTATTCTTCACTTCACTAACAAGAACGAGATGAACGTTGAAAGTGATATCAAAGGAGTGATGTCCGGTGAGTAGGTTTGCCCAACAAGTCAGGCAGTGGAAGTCCAGACATACGAATTGCTTTGTTTTTTGCAAGTATTCATGTGGCATAACTGCCCCGGATTAAATAATCAAGCCACCGTCTGTAAAATTACCCTATTTATTCATTCATTTATTTTACAATTGTTGAAATACAGTCCTGAACTCAGTAGCTGTGTTTAAATTACTCTGCTCATTGGATAGTCCTAGCAGTTATATTATTTCTCATTTTTCAGTGCAATATGTTTTTAGAGATGTCTCTCAATACATTTCACCATGGCTAGAGAGACCACCATTAGCCTTTTTCTATTAGCCTTTGTCTATAAATGAGATTATGCTCTTCAGAACACATTAATTTATTCATATCGAAAAGTGGCAGCAGCCAAGCAACAAATTCGAAGTAATATCCATTAAGCAGATCTAAAAATAGTCCCAATTTCTTTCCATTTCTTAAAATCTTACTTTGCTCGTCATTTCACTTTCCTTTTTAAGTCACTTTGAATTTTTAAGACAGTTTCCTGGTGATGGTCAAGGTAGCTTTTGTTGGAAATTTAAACCTGGTTGGCTGGTTGCTTGAAGCTTTTAAGAAAAGCGGACTGTTATTGTCGCTAAGATTGTCATTGACATGGTGATGTTATTGTCCTTCAGAGTGTTTCAGAAAGCGAAGGGCTTTATATGGCTCTGTCTGTGTACAATTATAACAAAGAAGAAAATTTTTCTGAAGCGCCTCCATCTCTGTTGTTGCACCTGTCAAATTCTTGTCAAGCTCCCCTTTACTCTTCAAAGCACTGGCAGTGCCCAGAAATACCCTTAGAATGTCCCTTAGAATCAGTATCTGAACAGTCACCCAGAAGCCAGCTAGTACATTTTTTCAGTGTACTTTTATGGCTTAACTGTTCTTCGGTTAAGTCTGCTCTCACTGCCCATCACTATGAATTAGTGCATTTCACCCCAGTACAGAAAACTCATTCAATACCTCATGAGCAACTGAAATCCCAATTAAACCCTTAACATGGGAATAGATTAATCCATAGGTTCTTGCGATGGCCTTCTCTGCACTCAGGTGAATTTTACCCACAGAGTGAAAAATGTCGCTATTGCACCAGAAGCTAATAGACTAAATGATACTCTTATCCTCAATATTTGTACATTAAAAATTGAAATCCTAGCCAGATGTTTGCTTCATCTTGGTATTTATACCAAGTGGTCTGTTATGTGCTGAGTATGGCCCAATCTACTCTGTTGTGATGCTTATTAGATTATAATATTGTTTTATGTATATATTGTGGTAAACTGTCAATATATATTCTATCTTAGATTACAGTATGTGTATGTAAATTATATGAAATATTAAAACTACATTAAAAAATGTTATTTAGGACTTAGGTTTTAAAATCAAGTATTAGAAAGTTAGGAAATACATTTGGCAACCTGAATTCTCCCTCATGGGCATCCAACCTGTTGAGTGAATGGGACAGGATAAAGTCTGTGATTCACAACTTAGCTCCTCTGGCACAATGGAACTTTCTATAATAAGGCTAAAGCTCTCCTGTGCAGGAGACAGAACTTTCTTGGGGGCTGGTCCAAAACTGTGGAATCAACTCCCCCAGGAATTAAGGACCATCACAAATCTCATCACCAAATGCAAGGTGCATTTTTTTTACCTTGCCTTCGCTAACATAAACATATAGCAGTGAGTGTGTATATATTATTGAAAACAAAACAAAAAAACACACAACTTCCAAAACAAAATACATGATAGATCAGGGGTCAGCAACCTTTTAGAAGTGGTGTGCCGAGTCTTCATTTATTCACTCTACTTTAAGGTTTCGCGTGCCAGTAATACAATTTAATGTTTTTAGAAGGTCTCTTTCTATAAGTCTATAATACATAACTAAACTATTGTTGTATGTAAAGTAAATAAGGTTTTTAAAATGTTTAAGAAGCTTCGTTTAAAATTCAATTAAAATGCAGAACCCCCTGGACGGGTGGCCAGGACCCGGGCAGTGTGAGTGCCACTGAAAATCAGCTTGCGTGCCACCTTCGGCACGCGTGCCATAGGTTGCCTACCCCTGTGATAGATCTTCCTCGTGTTGCTTAATGCACTGCTGGAAGGTGCTCAGATACTATACTGAAGAGGGTAGCCTGAGAACCTATATAGAATAGAATATCATGTCCTATGGAAAATATAATATGTGATCATGTAATTTAAAAACTGTATCATAATGCATACACACAAGGGGGGTCAAATTAAAGGCACACGGGCAACTTTAAAATCAGCATATCCAAACTTTATACTACAGATGCTCCTTGGGTTACACAAACCCAACTTGCGCAAATCCGGACTTATGGAAAAAGTTCCGTACGCTTTTTTTTTTGGGCATAATTGTTGGGTATACGTTCCCGACTTACAAAATTCGACTTATGCAAGGCGTTCCGGAACGGAACGCTTACGTAAGTCGGGGAGCGTCTGTATTTGAATTTGCAACCTAAATAACCTTTTTTAACTGTGGTGGAAGGGCTGATTTGTGTGTTTAATTTTTGTATGTTTACAATTTGTATTCAGTTTAGAGAGCTGCATTGACTTGAAATCCTATATTCATCTTATATTGTGTGATATGGCATAGGGCTAAGGCATTATATTAATTAAAAACACGGTTATTTTTAATATAATTTCCTGGTGGATTTTTTAAAAGGAAAAAGGTTAAAACAAATTCTGTCACATACAACTTGTGACAGACCCAGACCAGTGGGGTACAGGAGTCTGGTAGAGGGCAAATATACTGGTCACTGGATGAGTAGTTTTCTGTTCCCTGAGTGACCAGAGCAGGGGCTGCACTAGAGTAATCAGGAACCTGCTAGAACCAGTTAAGGCAGACAGGCTAATTAGGACACCTGGAGCCAATTAAGAAGAAGCTGCTAGAATCAATTAAGGCAGGCTAATCAGGGCACCTGGGTTTTAAAAGGAGCTCACTTCAGTTTGTGGTGCGAGTGTGAGGAGCTGGGAGCAAGAGGCGCAAGGAGCTGAGAGGGTGTGCTGCTGGAGGACTGAGGAGCACAAGCGTTATCAGACACTAGGAGGAAGGTCCTGTGGTGAGAATAAGGAAGGTGTTTGGAGGAGGCCATGGGGAAGTAGCCCAGGGAGTTGTAGCTGTCATGCAGCTGTTACAGGAGGCACTATAGACAGCTGCAGTCCACAGGGCCCTGGGCTGGAACCCCACATTTCACTGACCTGCAACTGAGTTGGTATAATTGTGGTTTTATAGATCTGCAGCTTTGTAGTAACCTAGATGTCCCAATGTCTCCACAGAGGCCGCTGAAAGAGCTGGAACGTGGCAGTTGCTGCTACTATAGGAGTATTAGCATTTTTCCAACATCCTCCAGCACTGTCTGTGATGCTTCCCAAGTATTTGAAAGTTGCCGCTTGCTTGATATCAATCCTGACATGTTAATGCTGAGCTGGCTGTAATGGAGGCTGCTTGTTGATAATGGGCAGGGACTTAGTTTTTTCTGGATTAATAACCAGCGCAATGTGTGTTGCTTCTTGCCAGAAGAGAGTGGCTCTTAGCTGCAGCAATTCACCAAACTGAGCCAGGGAGATGTCATTAGTGTAATTCGCTGTCTCAAAACAAACTGACATTCAGCTCGACACCACCGAGAGTGCCTCATCAACCTAATCCATCAGCCAGTCAGTGGCAATGTTGAGCAATGATGGTGACAAGATGCAGCCTTGCCAAACTTCTGTGGGAAATACGGACCCATGCCGTGTATCTGCCACTGATGCAAACACAGCTTTCTGTTCCATTCTAGGGCTCCTCTGTCAATGACAGTATCTTCCCAGGAATGCTGTATCACCTCATGACATCCCACAAACTTGCTCGATGCACTGACTGAGACCTGACAGAAGTCTATAAAAAGTGCTGCGCATGGCTTACTAAATTCAGCCATCTTCTCAAAAAGCTGTCTCCAGGTAAAGATCTGGCTGAAAGTGGAGGGACCAGGTCTGAAACTGCACTGAGTATCCCAGCCTCTGCCTCACAGTGCATCGCTGATTCGAGACACAAACTCAGAAGCAAAGACATTCCCTGGGACCAACAACAGTGTAATACTTCTAGCTGCTACAATTGGCCGTATCCCCATGTTTGACCAGAGGCAGAATAACACCCTTCTTCTAGTCATTGAGGATGATGTTAGCGTGTTAGATGGTCTGGAAGAATATGAAGCTGTGGCACAATACTCTCCTCTGTTACCCTACAGGGTCGGTGCGTTCACATAGTGAGGGCGTTTCTACTGAAGCTGACTGACCACCCTGTGACAATCCGCTCAAGTGTCCTTGAAGCTGAAAAGGTCAAGGGTTTGTGTCTGCCACTGGGGCAAAAATGACCAATGAAAACCTGGTCATCAGTGCAAAAGGGCCATCCTGGTATCTTGCATGTTGGCAGCAAATGAGGAAAGCAGATGCTTCTGCTTTATGTTTTAAGTGTCGAGTGAAGGATGGGCGATAAGCTTGTACTTGTACACAACAGATGTCGGGGGCAGCGTCTCAATATTGGTGCAGAAATTCCATATTTTCATTTTTCCTATTGTTGAGCTGTCCGCCAGTCTATTTTAACTGCCTTGTGTCTTCCAGCGGAAAAGACAGTGTATAGCTTTGCTTTAGCTAGGATCCCATTGTCCCTCAATATTCTGACTCACTATATTATCACACATAGCCCTGTGTGACAGAATTACACAATACATCTAAATGATAGACTGCTTCCGTAGGTCCCTAGCAAAGAAAATGTGAAGCAATCTGCAGCTGGAAAACCCACTGTAATTCTGCTTGTATGTTTCCATCAAATTAATATATGCAACACAACAGATCATTACAGCAACTACTTTAGTCACAGAAATGCCCTGAGGAAGTTCGTGAATGCTGATTCTTTATTATGGAGCTTGTAAGTGGGTGAACTCGTTTTCGGGTGGAGGGGGAAACTCCTTGGACTTGAATTTCAGTCCAAACAGTGAACAGATTCTGAGCCCTTTGTAAATTTCATGTTGTTCACACTACTTGGTGCAAGTCCTCATCTGTCCACTTGCTGATGACACTGCGACTCAAACTGCCTCAGTGTGCGCCTGAACCAAAGCCTATTGAAGTCAATGGGAAGATGGACCACATGATGAAAAAAAGTAAGGGGCAGAAGAATTAGAACCCCCTGGAAATTCACACAATAGAGCCCCTCGGGTGAATTAACCTCTTAAAGGGTCTCTCTGAAGGAATCAATGGAATGATTTGACAGCAGTCCCATCCACACCTGTAAAGGTACGCAGTCAGGGCAGCAAAACCTCATATAAGGTACATCTGCCCCAGAGCTGGAGGCATAATTTCCAGCTTGGGTAAACATATGCATTCTTTGATCACGCTATGTAGCCACGGCAGCACGAGGGGCTAGCCACCCAACTATGAAACTAGGGTTTCAGGTGGGCTCATACTCGAGTTGGCTATCCCATTCCGCCACTCAGACAGTTGTGGTTATGCTTCTATTTTTATCATGCTAGCTCAATCAGAGCTAGCATGGGTATATGTACCCAAGCTGGAAATTATACCTCCAGCTCCAGTGTAGACTTAGCCATAATCAACAGTGTCAAAAGCAGCTGAAAAGTCTAGGTACATTGGCAAAGACATCTGATCCTAAGTTATCAGTAGGAGGACAACCTTAACTAACAAGACCAGCACAGTCTCACGGCCATAACTGCACCAAAAAACAAACTAATGAGAAAAAACAAGCTTATCTGATGACTCTAGATGACTGCAAATTTGCATTGCTCCAACCTTCTCAGTAGCCTTGCACAGAGAGGTAATGTGGTGTTCGTTATAAGCTATACTTTTCTAAGAGACAGAATAAAGGAGAGAACTCCTCCTCTTCTGGTATTTTTATTTTTCATTGCTTAAAAGCCACCTTGTTTTTTGCCAGGAACAGTTTTTCATGAAGATATTTTGCCTTTACAAATCATATTGTCACCACCAATTAGACACCAAAGCATACTAATTAGAGTTGATTTGAAAAATGAAAAACTAGTTCACAAAGAATTTGAAATTTCTAAGTTCTTTTCATTTCAAACTTCATAATCACCCCTTTTTATTGATTTTTTTTTTTAATCAAAAAAACATTGTCGGCATTTTTGTTTACTAAAAACCTGTTTTTATACATGGAATATCTCTAAGCATGGTGATAACATTTTTATAATTTTGATAAACGTTTATTTAAATGTAACCTTTTTTCACAATAAAGGAATATTGTGAAAGTGTTGACAGGAAAAATTTTGCATTCAAAGAAGTAAATTTTTTATGGGAAAATCTTCCACCAGAACTAATCCAAGTGTTTCCTTTGGTGAGGCATACAAACAACCTGCATTTCAGGGTAGCTAAAAAACAAGTTGTTTTTAACCAAAGAAGGCTGTAAATCACAAGGAAGCATATAGATGACAGATCATCTTGAGGAAGGAGGAGAGGAACGGTTTGTTGAGGGATTTTGAAGTCACAAAACTCCATTCTGCCTGTACATTATTAAAGGATTGTATTCATTTTAAATAGTTTGTATATTGTGGTGATAGGATACACTCTACACTTGAGACAAAGGGTCAGATCCTCAGCTCATGTAAATCAGCATAACTCCATTGAAGTCACTAGAAGTGCACTGATTTACACCATGTCAGGATCTAGACCATTATTTACAGTTAAGTAAAAGGTGACTACATCACTGTTTTAGTTTATGCTCTGCTATGGGCTACTTGAAAGTCTATACTGGTAAATGTCTTAGTTTCAGACCTGATGCTTCCATGGAAACCTGCCTTTGTGTGTGTGTGTGTTTTATATATGGTGACGGAGACACTTTTGTAAATTCCTTGATTAAAAAATAACTACTTGACCAGACTGAATAACAAAAGTCCCTTCTTTACTTATCTCTGAATGAAAATCTAATCTGGAATGCCTCTCTTGACATTCAGGAGGCAGATGTTCATTTCCAAGAATCAGCATAAGAGCGTTGAAAAAATACTTAAAGTGTACAGGGAAAAAATGCAGATAGCAGAGAGTGAGTAATCCAATTCGAAATGAGAACTTCCAGGGAGTTCCATGTGACTCAGAAAAATAGGTGAAATTTGCAGCCTATTTCTAAATCACAGGAGCAGAATTGCTTCTGAAATAATATGCATTCCATAGTCCATTCAGATGTATTACTATGATGATATAATGATGACAAATGCTGTATGTCAGTATAGTTCCATATGTGCTATTTGGTTGTTTTTCAGTTGTAGGAAGCTACATTTAAAAAAAAAAAAATTAAAATAAGCGTGCAAAGTCAAACACTCAAAAGTTAGGAATAGATTGCCTGTGCAGCCTTAATTTGGCCTCCTTGTGTTTGTGCTATGAAACAATCTTTAATTACATGATCACAAGTTATTTTTTCCACAGGACCCTTGCCTTCCTCAGTGCACAGGATGGACGATTCTCCTGGAATGAAGCTGTTGTCTGTAGGATCCCTACCTCATTTGTTGCAGAAGTTGGAAGGTGTGTAGTAAATGAGGCAGAGGATTGCAGGAGGAGAAAGAACAGTGTCATGATTAAGGCAGCTGAATGCTGCCCTGCAGCACTGGATTCTATCCCTGTCTCTGCCACAGAGTTCCTCTGTGATTCTGGCCAAGTCACTTAAACCAAACTTTTCACTGGTGGCCATTAATTGTGTTCCTCATTTTCTGGGTGCCTGGCTTGATACCCTGGGGTCTGATTTACAGATGAGCTGAGCATTATCAGCTGTAGCTTAAGTTAATGGGAGCTATGATTTGAACATGTAATGTGCTATATAATGCTAAGTACTCTGAAAAATCAAGGCCTAAGTTTTTTCCAGGGGGGCACCAAAAATGTTGGATATCTTTGACCATTTCAGCCTAAAACTCTGTGCTTCAGTTTCCCATCCATAAAATGGGGGTGGTAATACCCCTAGGGTCACTGAAAAGTTGTAAAGATAATTTCATTCATCTTTGTGAAGAGTTCAGGTGCTCTGGTGAGAGCACCATAGAAATGCCCACAAGGAAACTAATAATTTTGTATTCAATACAGGGTTTGGATGATGTGCATGAAATAAGGCCTAAGGCCACACATTGAACAAGGAGGATAAAAAGAAATATTAAATAACCCCCCCATTCACAGCATAAAGAGGAAATCTTGTGGAAAAAAATAGCATGTGATCCTGTAATTAAAGACTGTATCATAATGCGTACACGCAAGGGGACTGAATTAAGGTTGCAAGTGAAACCTTTAATCTGGCACTTCCTAACGTGTGTTTGGAACCTTAATGTTCTTTAACATTGATTTTAAAAAATGTAATTTACTACGGATGGGCATCATGGGCTAATAAAATTAATACAGGATAGGGAGTCAGGAACCCTTGAGTTGTAATCTTATCTCTGCCACTGACTGGCTGTTTGGTGAGCAGATTACTTTCCCTCTCTGTGCCTCAGATCTCCCTCCTGCAAAATGGGTGTTGTGAGGATTAGTTCTCTGTAAAAATACTTTGATGGTGAAAAGAGCTGTGAAAGTGTTTAAATGTTATTGCTACTAACATTTGAAAGTGTAAGGTATGCATGTCCCCCTCCAGGGCTCTAGAATCAAACCATGCCCATGGACTACAGGTGGTTTTGAATGTCCTTTTGCTGGGCTTTGGTTGACGAGCTTTGCTTCTTTCTCTTTGTCACAAGGCAGAAGGGAAGAGGTAGGTTAAAAGCATTATAGATTTTGGGTTGGTAATAATGGGCTCAAGTTAGTTTCATCTGAAAGCAGCACGTCTGAAATGCAGAGAATCCCATGAAAATTCAACAGCTTCAAAGTTTGTACAGAGGAATCGGAGGCTGATTTATTTTTTTCATGAGGCCGTTATAGTTCCTAATGAATAGTTCTAGTTTCCACTGAAGTTATAAAGAGCTTCCTTGTTCATCATTTTCCTGCTCTTTCCCTGAGTGGAAATGTTACAAATAGTGATGCTGTGGAGAACAGGAAGGCATATAATGGGGCTGTGAGTGATGAGTAAAGGAAGCTTCATACCCAACATCTTAATGAAGAAATAAAAACTGAAATGTTAAATGCAGGTTGTTTTTAATGGGGGAAATCCAGTGCAGAATCATCAAGAACATTATTCTGTTGCAATACACCTATGATAGTAATGGCTTTTTACAATAGGTGATCTCCAATACCAGCTTGTTGGTTTCTGGTTGATTTTAAGATGACATTGACCTATAAAACTTAAATGATCTGGGATCTACTTAAGTAACAGACCAGTCATACTCAGACCTCAGTGATTCAGGAGCCAAATTAGCGATCAACATTACCCCAAAAAGCCACAATAGTGTAAATTAAACCGTATGAAAGGGATATATAAAATGTTATCAACTACAATTGGTTAATAACGTAGTAAAAGCATTCTGATTGGTTAATAACTTAGATTGGTTAATAATTTAAATCACACAAGGTTTTCATATCATGTGCTGCAAAGAGCCACAGGAGACACATTAAAGAGCCACTTGCGGCTCGAGATCCTCAGTCAGAGTATCACTGTAATAGACCATCGCTATCCCCATGACATACTACTACACTTAGTCAGTCGAGGCACCTTAGATAGAGCCTTGTTGGTATAAAAGAGAGGGGCTACAGGCAGGCTGTTCTTCTTCAGGACTTAGTAAATCGGTTTGTTTATGTATTTTTAAGAGTTTGCCAAGGGCTCCTAGAGTTCAGGAGGGGTACTTTTTTGTTTACTGTAGTATAAACTTAAATGGGAAGTCAATACTGTAGTTGGAGAGTCTTTGCAGGCTAAGTAGCTAATCTGTTGCTATCAATTAGAGCTTGAATGTAAATCAACCTTGCTCCCTACTTGGAGAATACCTGGTTATAAATATGAACTATGCAGGGGAGGAAAATGTAAAAATAATAGAGTGGGAAAGGGTAGATGACTTTGAAGCTTACTGAGAGTATTTCATTTGTTTGCAATCCAGTGACTGTAACCTCTGCATCTGAAATTTTAGTGCTAATAGTCATTAGCACTAAAGTCTCATTTAGAGAGGATAACTGGCTGGGTTTGTGACTGGAGCATTTTACTGGGTGCTGTGCATATGCTCAGGTCTGCAGTTTGAGGTTGTCGGAGAAAACCTACTTCCACAAGGTTATGTGTTCAGATGGTGCAACCACATCTGGAATATATTGCTGGGTGTCCTCATCATAACAAACCAGAGAGAGTTCGGAGAAAAACAACAAAGTGGGAGGATTAGGAGAGTTTGAGAAGATTGATACATAAGGAAATATTGAAAGGATTGAGTACGTGTAGCATGGATGAGTGATGATTAATAAGGGAGATAATGGTCTACAAATATCTAAAGAGTGTAAAAATCAGGAATGGAGAGGAATTATTTGGGATGGCATAAGAGGTATGATTGAGTTAATATCATCCCATTAAGAGAGGCAAAATTTAAGCTAGAGATCCGCAAAAATATATTGACCATTAGATCCACTAAAACTCTAAAATAGTCTCCCAAAGAAAGAGGTGGGAAGTGCCTTTTGCTTGAGAAATTTAAAACTAGACTGGACAAAGCATTAAAAATGCACTGTAGGGAGCAATCCTGTACTAGCAGGGGACCATCTTTTTTCTTGTGTTTCTACAGAACCTAGCACACTCTGGTCCCTAGTTGCTAACGTAATACAAATAATTATTATGAATAATAATATGACCAACTTACTTTTTTCTGATCTCTGTATTTTGTGATTTTGTCATCTGGTGTGTTCTGCTGCATTTTGTGGATTAGCAATTGAAAGATTTCAAATGTAATTATGAGAACAGCGTGACAGCATCCTCATATCTCTTTCCTTTAAAATGTGTCTCATAGTTAGTGTTTGAACTCTTGCCTAGTGTATCTGTGGGCAGTGAAGAACATGGATAATTAGATTACAAAATAGCATTTCTCTATTGGTGTGGGGGATTTTCCTTGCAAAAGATAGATTTTCCAGATAATAGCAGACAAGTCTGTTCTTTGTTTGTCCCTCTTCTCCCCCACCCCATTACCTTCATTTTCTTTACTTCCCCAGTGGTTTTCATTCATCTTCTTTGATCCTGAATCCCTTTAAAAGGTTGGGGAAGATGGAGGTACTAGAGACAGCCAGACTGTTAATATATGTCTGAAGTGAGCTGATGCAAACTACTGTGGGAGGCTGGGTTGCAGTTTTATAAGCAGTCAGTATATATTGTGACTAGTCCAAGACTTTTTGGGTGACTTTTTGAATGCATAAATAGGGAATCTTGAGTAGGAGTACAGAGGTTATTTTACCTCTCTATTTGGCACTGATGGGACTATGCTGATAAATTGGAGAGGGTTCAGAAAAGAGTCACAAGAATGATTAAAGGATCAGTGTTGCTAATTAGGACTAAATACACCAGAACCTCTGCTAGTGTATCAGGCAACTTGACATCTCTCAAGGACCATCCATCTACATTCCATCCCTAAGGCCCCAATTTTTATTTTTATTTTTGCATACAATGTTTAAATTGTGACTAGCATTGGAATCTGCAGGGAGCCACATGCAGCCCTCCAAGACTGCAGAGAGGATCAACAACACATGGAAGGATAAGAGAAAAACAAATCAAGGAGTGAGAGAGAGTGTGTAGGGTGTGGCATCCCCAGAACTCTGAGACAGGAGGGGAGGAGAACCCTACTGTCCCTCTTCCCAGAACATCCAGAATAAAATCTGAAATCCACTGGCTACTCTGCTCCCCCACTACCAAGAGAATGACCTTCTGTTTTGTTTCAGAGCTGGAGAAGGAGCTTACCAGGAGGCCCAAGAAGGTCTGCATTGTTAAAGTGGTGGGAACCAGGAACCTGTGGAAAAACATTGTAGTATTGTGTGTGAACTCGTAAGTCCAACATATTCCTGTCAAGTATGTTGAATGTTTTCTCTGTTGGTAAACTGAAAGTAGATGTGGACGGTGATGGAAATATGGAGGCTCTTCTGCCCCATTACAGGACCCTTAACCCAGTGTCTTAGAGAGCTGATCTTTGATAAGAAGAGTGAGTTCTACCAGAAGAGTGATCTCGTGTAGAAGCTTAAGGAAGTAGTCATCTGACATTTTAAGCTGTGGAGCAAAAAGCATAAGGTGCTTTCTTGGGAATGGTAGCCGTGCAAGTGCATTGTTGTGTCCGTGACCAACTGTATATTTCTGTCTTGCACAAACTTGCTACTCTGGGTAGGATTTTCCGAATGACAAGAGCACAAGTTCATTGACTTTCACATGAATTCCACCCTCCCCTCCCAGTTTCAACAGGACTTGTGCTCCTAAGTCACTTAGGATACATCTACACAGAGTTTTAAAATCATGGTCGTGAGTCTCAGGCCCTGAGTCTACAGACTGGGGCTCATGCCACAGCGCTAAAAACAACTGTGTAGAGGTTTGGACTCAGCTGTAGCTCAGGCTCTGAAACCCGAGGAGAGGAGTGAGCTTTTGAGGCTGAGCTCCAGCCCAAGCTGCAACGTCTGCACTGCTGTTTTCAGCACCGTAGCACAAGCTCCAGTCTGTACACCTGGGCTCTGAGACTCACTGCCACAGGGTTTAAAACACAGTGTAGATGTACCCATAGGTGCTTTTGAAAATCCCACTTTATACCTCAAATGGATAATGTCAAGGAAGCAGATCAATCCGAACTGGTTAATGTCTTTGGTGCATTCGATGGTGTCCTTTTTTAATTTAAACCAAATTGTTCAGTAGTTTCGTGTTGGGTCTTGTAAGTTTCTCTCAAGTGAGAGGTCAAGCTGTAGATTTCCATTATCCTGAATTAAAATTAATGGCTACCAGTTTAATTTGCAGGTCTTAAATTATCTGGGAGGTAGAGGGGAGCAAGTGAGGTGAAAAGTCTAAGGATATTGCCATCTTATCCTGACTTTATTTCAAATAAAGCACAGGGGAAAGGAGAAAATAAGCACATATGGTTGATTTGAATGTAATCAATTGCAGAATTATAACACTGTTTGCATAATTTATCTACAATCTGTTTAACATTTTCTAAAATGTAATGGATTAATTTGGCAAAGGAAGAAGTTGCCTGGCAATAAATACTAAGCTGTGGCCTGTATAGCAGCGGACCATGATGTCCTGAAAATTGGACAAAAAGGACTTCAGTTCCTCCAAATCATTAAAGGGGTATACAGGGAAAGTGCACTTTCTCAAACACAGTAGTGTGACACCTACATTCTCAGGCCTCAATCTGGCAAATATCTACATGAGTGAAGTTAAGCATGTGCTTAAGTGTTTGCAGGATCAGGCCCTGATTGAGAGTTATTTCACACAAAACTGGGAAAGCTTCTCAAGTGTGTAATAAAAGTAAATGTACGGTCTTGAAATCTATTTCAAAATTACCCTAACTACTTTTGAGGGTGGGGAAGGGAACAGGGGAAAGTGAGGGGGCAACGATAGTGGAGTTTCCTAGTATGTCAGTTATATAAAGTGCCCATTTGGATCATCTGTGTGATTTTTAAATTGGAATGGAGTGGTGGTAGTAAGACCAGAAATTGCCTAGAAAAATTATGTGTAGAAATATATGTTCCCTGCCCATAGTTGGAATTTCCACTTGATTTTAGGGCCCCAACCTGTAATCTTCACTCACATGAGACGTTAGTGACCTATGATTATGAATTGCAGCATTGGATCAACTGATCCTGCCTGGGTGAGGCCCATTGACTCTAAAGATCTGTCTGTGCTGAATCAGTTGCCTGTTTAGCGCCTTAATTTACAGTGTCGGTTGGTGAAAGAAGTGGTGGGCTTTTAAGAACCACTGCGGTGGCCTCATGCATTTTGGAGCAATTTTTTTGCTGCTAGACTGAGTTTATAGCTACAGTAATTCAAGTGGATTTATGAACATTGTCTTTGTATGAATTCCCCCCTCAGCCACCCCACTTTTAATTAGACTTGTTTGGAAATTCCCAAGACCAGAATAAAAGCAACACAAAGGATGATTTTTGGGCCATTGTCAGTGGAGAAGTTTTGCATTCTTTGAAGACTGTGAATCAAATTTGTGTTTGTCAGGCAGATCTCAAGTTTATTTTAGGGAAAGAAGAGCCTATTTTTCATTATTATTATTATTATTATTATTATTATTATTATTATTATTCC
Source organism: Terrapene triunguis (assembly GCF_002925995.2). Classification (NCBI taxonomy): domain Eukaryota; kingdom Metazoa; phylum Chordata; order Testudines; family Emydidae; genus Terrapene; species Terrapene triunguis. The sequence goes on along the minus strand of NW_020664408.1, from coordinate 673,156 downwards.
TCCTGCATCATGTAGTCTGTCCTGAGATTCAGGCAGGTGTGAATTTTGGGAAAAATAAGACATTTCAGGGGAGAAAGAGGAAATTTTTTTCAGAGCACGTTGATTTATTTAAAAAAAAAAAGGCAACTGTTTGAATCTCCTCAGAATTGTAGGATGTTAGAATAAATCCCGGGGATGTGGATTAAAGGGAAGAGCACAGGTAATAAATTGTATAATGAATTCATTTATCTCATGGGCCTTCCGTTTATCACATGGATATCATCTCTGCATATATTTGTGTAATATATTAGTGTTGTCTAGTTGCGTATTAAATAGTGTTTGTAAGATAGCAAGCACCAGAGTTAAGACAGAAAATAAATTATGTACCGATTATTCTGTAGATTTCGGAAGCAAATGAAATTTTGTACAAGAATAAACAACTCTGTGTCCTGTAGTGCATTCTGTCAGTGTAAAACATGTCAATTCTGCAGTTCCAAAAGGTGCACGTTTCTATCTTGGCTTTCACTGTCTGCTATGCACAGGGCTGTCATTCATGTAGCTGTTATAAGTCCCCACTGTTTGTTTATTTAAAAAAACAAAAAAGCTTTCCGTAGTTTGGTTTCCATAAAAATTGTTTCGAAATCCTGAAATTAAGTAGGATAGATGGTGTAACATACTAGCCATTCATTCTGGAGACCTAGGCCCAAATGTGGCTTAATGATGCAGATATGCAGGGCCGTCTCCAGGCACCAGGCACCCAAGCTGGTGCTTGGGGCGGCACCTGGAGGGGGGGCGGCGCGGCGCTCTGGCCGCCGGGGGGAGAGCCAAGCCCCAGCCTGGGCTCGCCGCCCTCTCGCCGCCCTGCCACCGGCGCTCTGGCCGCCGGGGGGAGAGCGGAGCCCCCGCTGGGGCTCCAGCCGCCCCCCCCCGCCCCGGCTCCGGCAAAAAAGGGGCGGCAAAAAAGCCAGAGCCGGCCCTGCAGATATGGAATGAATTTGGCAATATTTAGCCTGCTCCTTAGTTACTGTAGCAGGTCCACATTACCTAAATGCTACAGAATTTGCCACAGATATGAGGCCCTTTTCTGGGAGAGGTGTAGCACTAAAATACACCAGTAGCTCTGTCAGCGCATGAAATGATTTTACATTGCACTAAGGTCTGGCACTATCCAGATGAATCTCACCGCACCCACCATTTATTTTTTTAATAAATATTTGAAACAGAGGAGAAATGGTCAATAGAGGAACCTGTTTTCATGTAAAAAATAAGTGAAAGAAATTGATACTGAAGTATGGCATGAATCACAATTCAAGCCATAGATTTTCTGTTTCATAACAGTCATAGTAACAAATTAAATACAGGTTCAGTATGTCACTTTAAATATTCATTTTAAAAGTTATTTTGGCAGCAGCACTACCTTGGGGAGTGAAGTTACTATCTGTGGTGTGATCTGTTTTGTATTAAGCTTCCTTGCTGCCCAGCCATACAGCCCTTCTTCATAAAACTGATCACAGCAGAACTCATTCTAAAGGCCATGGGTCGGATGTTAGATCGTAACAGACGTCTATTAAATTAATCTGAAGGCAGCTTCTGATTGGTTTTCATGACTGATTTCAGGTTGCTTCCAATCACATAATAAAAATGTAATCTCACATGGCTTGATTTGGGAACTGCTGTGGCTTAGCACCTATTAGAATCAGGTCAGTTGATCACAAGTCTTTTGGTTTGGTCAATTTTTGATCATTGTTTATTTGTATTACAGTAGAACCTTGAGGCCTCAAAGGAGATCCAGCCCCCAGTGGGCTCGGTGTTGTATAGGCTTAGTAAGAGAAATCCCTGCCTCAAAGCGTTTGTTTTTCCCTTTTCTTTCCAGCTCCTTGTTGCATTGCAATATTTGCCTGCCTGTTCAGAAGTGGTCTCCCATTGTCACTTTCTGTCTCCTCTAGGCTGACCGGGTTTGGGATACATCACTGCTTTGCAAAAAGCATGATGGGTCATGAAATGAAGAACTCGAACCCCCACCATTTCTATACAGACTACTATACCATGGCAGGGATTGCCCTGGCCTCCTGCCTGGCTATGTGCCCGGTCGTTGGGTTTCTAGGGCGAAGAGGGGGACTGCTGCTGTTCATGATTCTCACAGCTCTGGCATCGCTTCTACAGTTAGGCCTTCTCAACTGTAAGTGACTTGCACCTCGATACTGGTCAGAGAGCGTTACCTTGCAAAGCTGCCTGAGGCTGTTCTCAACTGACATATGGAAAAACACCTGTCTGTTGCAGAACAGAAGAGCAGTAGATTAGCTCTCTGTGGATGGTGCAGATTCACATGCTGTACAATCCCATTGAAAGCAATAGGGAATGTAAGTCACTGTAGATTTGGACCCATTCTCTATACATATTCAAGTACAATGAAACTCTTTTGTTCTCCCTCCAATTTCCCCTTTATTCTTTCAGTTCATTGTTCTAGGTGCAGGGATTTATTCCTGTAGCAGAGCTCAGAGCTAGTCACCCACGCTGAGAAGAGTTAAAAACAGAGTGCATTTCAATCTCTGATGATGTGTCAAAATTGATTGTCTGGGTTTTAAAAGGAAAAAAAAAATTTTTTTTGTGGTCTTAAGAGAATGCGTGGAAATGGCATACAATTTTTACCAGATTTTTTTTTTTCTCCAAGGAGGCTCTAAAGGAAATTGGTTTCCCATTCTTGGTTCCCTCCTCTTTCTTAGATTTTCTGACCTGCAATGAGCCTGCTTAGGAAGTTGAATTGATTGATGGCAGAGTCCCAAAATTTCCATCCTCTTATAATTGCAAAAGAGGCAGTCTCTAGCAGAGACAAGAACAGTGAATACCAGGTCTGTGGGTTGATGCTGGGTGGGTTCAGGTTGTTTCTGGTTTTGCCACTCTTACAAAACTAGTAAAAAAAAAAAAAAAAAAAAAAAAATGTGTGTCTGAACATCTGTCAAATTGCCTTTTGGAGAAAAAGCCAGAGGGGAACATGTCTCACTACTATGAAGTTATTGGGAGCAGACCCACCCAAACTGGAGGTGTGTTCTCTATCTCCTCCCTCCCCCTTGGTAAATTTGTGTGGCCACACATTGGCCATACACAGGTAGCAGTGTAATTAAGACATATGTATAGCATATGCATGTGTCTAAGTAATTACTGTCACACTGCCTGCTATGGAACACAGCTAAGAACACCAATCTCAGGTCAGACTGCCAGAATACAGGGCATATACCCCAGACTGGTAGTTTAGTCTATCATAAGACTTCATCAAGCCAGTAACAAAAATGTGCTTCCAAAATACTGTACTACTTATTATGAAGCCAAAGATAGTTCTCTTTGGGACCTCTAGCCCCTTGTGCACCACCCAGACAAACCAGACTTCTGTGGTAAATGATTATTAAAACCAGAAATTGTATGTATTAACTTCCTCCAGTTCCATAAACCAGACACCCACCTGAGGTCAATATATACTTCAGGATCTTACCAAATAGCATGCTGCAGTCAATCTTTAGTAAACTAACTAAAGATTTTTTAATAAAAAAAAGAAGAGTTATAAATTATTAGTGAATCATATACATTGCAGATGATGGCAGAGTTTGCAGATCAGGAGAATAGCAGTGATGTTAAATCTGCTATCTTGCAGTAAGTCTCCCTGGATCACCCAAAAGATTGGAGGTCCTCAGTCCATGTTCAAAGCTTCCCTTTGTTAGAAATCATAGTCCAGAGATGTGGAGCAGGCAAGAGGCAAGGACATGATATCACAGTCTCCAATTTATACCCCCCAGTCCATGTACCTGGAAGGTTACTGGCACAAACATGGGAGTCAGGGATCACATGTTCTGTGTGCCCTGGCTGAGTCATGAGGCATCCATGGTCTACATATTCTCTGAGGCATAGGGAGGGGCCCTTCGGAAGAGTTGATTTTTCCTTAATGGTCCATCAACCATGGCTCGCTGGTCTTGATGTAAATCTGTCTTGTGGGTGTTACCCAGGAACACAATATGTTTGAGATATAGCAAAGATTCATAACTTCACATACAATGATAATACACGCATATAAACAGGGTAACATTGTTCAACAGATTACAACTTTTCCAATGACACCTTAAAAGGCGTGCTTTGCATAAGATTTATCACAATTGTGCAACAGTGTTGATACATCAGTGGTGATATGTAAACATGGTCATCTTCCTTTTAAAACAGCGTCACAATAATACTCTGCATAATGATGAACTACAAAAAGCATGCCTTTGAAGAAACAGAATTATGATAGTTAGATTACAACTATTTCTAAATTATTTTTGTTCTGCTGTGTTCCATTCTTAACCTTGAAGATGGACATAGAGAATTAATGAGAATTAATGTCATGCCCATGTTAAACCCTTCTGTTCCCACCTGCTGAGAGCAACCGAAAGTCAACAAGAGGTGCAACTTATTGTCATTGCTGCACTTCTTAACATATTGGGCTTTTCAGATGTGCCCCATCATATACTGTTTGCCCTTTGTCCCCCTCCCATTTCTAAAAACTGCCCGTACAAAAGTAGGAGGAAAAGGCAGCCTTGAACTCTGGAACAGCTTGCATCCTTCCACTGCGGTCTCTCCCCCTCCGTCACATCCCACCATCACTCCTTATAGGCAGCTAGGCAATGGTTTGAAGAGAAATGAATGGCCATGCTGTTTGTATAATTTGTTAAAGGTTGTGTGTGTGTGTGTGTGTCTGTGTATGCGTGTGTGTGTGTGTCTCTCTCGTAAGGCCTCTGTCAGGGATTTCCTTCCAGATTTCAGGGTTTCTCCTGAGTCAGAACTTCTCTAAGCTCTCTGGAGTAACCCAGCTGCTAGGGTGTTCTGCCAGGCTCGCATAACTATTGTTCTGCTTTTTATGTAGTATTTTAGTGCCGGGTAGGAACGTGGGCCAAAAAGCAGCTTGTGAATAATTTTAAACACTGTAAACTCGCTTTGGATTTTGGCAAGGGAAAAAGATGTGTTTTAGCAACGCAGGGATGCTGATTGTAATGGTTTCCTTCTCTAACTAAATCTCCTGTGGCCATTCCCTCAGGGTTACAGCAAAGCTTGACTGCAGTTTCTTTTCCGCCTTTTTTTTTTTTTTTACCAACAAAGAGACTTTTTTTTAATTTCAGTGCTAATTCTGGTTCTTTTCAAATGATTTACCACTGTGCGTTTATTATCATCATCTCATTAGAATTCCGTCCTCCAGTTGGGAATAGGCCTGGAAATTGCATGCCGTGTCAAACTGGTTTTGAAAGACTTTTCCAATCCAGTCGTGATGCTGAAAGGAAAGAGTATGGGGAGGAGGTGGAGGGCTGCAGTTTGGTTTGGTGTGGGGGGAGGGTGTTGTGTGTTTGTTTTTTTCGCTTTGAATAAATCACATATTTAACTCTCTCTCTCTCTCTCTCTCTCTCTCTCTCTCTCTCTCTCTCTCATTTTAATTTATCTTTTGCGGTCTGTGGATCCAGTGATCGGAAAATATAGTCAACTTCCAGACTCAGGTACTGTTTACAAATGTCTATGCAGTGTTTTTGAACTGCTTGCACTCTGAGTGGGTGTATCTGAAAGGCCAGAGTCGCTGAGGATACAGAGCCTGATTGCAGTAACTGCTAGTGTTCATGTGCAAGGTTGCTGTTGAGCTCAATGTCCTAGGACTCTTCTTGTAGAGCTAGCTGCTCGTTTTTACAGGTCCTGTTCAATGCACCTGTGGGTCTGATCAGTTGCAATATAAGGATTTTTTCTGTAGGCCTGTGGTAGAGATGAGAACATTTTATTTGTATCTTCCTCTATTGCAGCATCTGCACTGTCTCAACCACAGAACTGTACTAGGTCATGATTAATTCTGGTTGTCTCCATACGCCCACCAGATTTGGGTGGGAAATGTCCAGTGCCTGAAAAATTGTTTGGAGACATTTCTTGAGCTTTACCACTTTGTGATGGCTGTTGATAACAAAGTTGGAGATTGTCTGTCTGTTTACTGCTATTTTTTGGAAATATGTTATGACATTTTTATTTATGTTTTGGGTAGTTGGTACATGGCTTATTAAATATTGATTTAAATAAATGTTGGGGGAGGAGACTCAAACTTGCATCTAAGGCGAATGAGTGACTTAATATGGTATTCTTGTTTTATTTCTTGGGGACCATATAGTGATTGTGCTAAGCTCAATTTCCATGTGCATGTGTCTGTCTGACTGTCTAACAGGTATGAGTGACAGCGTCAAGGACAAATTCTCTACTGCATTTTCCATTGTGGGTATGTTTTCTTCGCATGCTGTTGGAAGTCTTAGTGTTTTCTTCTGTGCTGAAATCACACCAACAGTAATAAGGTAAGACCTCCAAACTTCCCACCTTGGGGTGGGGAACCAGTTCAGATGTCCTTACTTTATTAATCATTTATTGTGTAATGCATACTTTTATTTATGCAAGGTGAAATCTCTAATAATCTGATACTGTCCAACGGACTCTGGGATGTTCTGTAGTTTGAGCAGTCTCTTGGGAGCTACTTTGCATATAAATAAAGAGAGATTTATTTACATTGCTTCAGACAGTTTCACCCTTTCTCCCATCATGATAATTCAATATTTTAATTAACAACTTGGATGATGGAGTGAAGAGAGTGCTTTTAAAATTTGCGGATGACACCTAGCTGGGAGAAGTTGAAAGCACTTTGGGGGACAGGATTAGAATTCAAAAATATCTTGCTAAATTGGACAATTGGTCTGACATCAGTAAGATGAAATTCAATAAGATGAGTGCAAAGTACTTCACTTAGGAAGTAAAAATCAAACACACACATACAAAATGGGAATAACTGGCTAGCCAGTAGTATTGCAGAAAAGGATCTGGGGGTTCTCCGTGTCCACCAAGGGTAGGACAAGAAGTAATCATCTCTGTTTGCAGCAAGGAAGATTTAGGTTAGATATTAGGGAAAATTGTCTAATTATAAGGGTTGTTAAGTACTGGAATAGTTTACCAAGGGAGGCTGTGGAATCCCCATCATTGGAGGTTTTAAAGAACAGGTTAGACAAACAACTAGGTGTAGGCATATTTTATCCTGACTCAGCATGGGGCGATTGGCTAGATGACCTCTTGAAGTACCTTCCAGCCTTACTTTTCTATGATTCTTTAATTATGAACAATACTTTTTACATTAAGAATCACATTAGGCGTTGTAGCTATAATTTGGTTTGATCTCCAGTTCTTCCACTGTGTTGTGCTTCAGTTTTCTTGCGGGCTGTGAAATTATTGTGTGCATGCTAAAAAGTGAAGCCTGTGCTTATGCGCTTTGCTGAACCAGAGTATAACAATTAAATTATGCTGTTGCCACTTGGTTTAATAAAAAGTACCTCTCAGTATCCCCAGGGGTTTGTGAAAGTAGTAAACACATGCATGGATAGGAGGTGCCAACTTTTACTTTTCCCCGGGGGTGCTCCACTTCCTCTCTGTCTGAGGCCCCGCCCCCACTCTGCTCCTCCCCTCAAGGCGCCACCCCCACTCTGCCTCTTCCTGGCCCTGCCCTGCCCCCTCCCTGAGGCACCACCTTTGCTCTGCCTCTTCCTCCCCCTCTGCACCTCCCTCCCCCAGAGCCTCACCATCGCTCCACCTCTTCCCGCTCTCACTCCGCCCCCTCCCCGAGGCCCCCGCCCACCCGCTGCTTGCTGGTCTCTGCCCTCCCTCCACCCCATTCCGAGCTGCCGAACAGCTGTGGCTGGTGCGTGCTGAGCACCCACTATTTTTTTTTTCCATGGATGCTCCAGCGCCGGAGCACCCACGAGTAAGCGCCTGTGCATGCATGCATCTCAAGTCTGCACCCAGGCCATTGAGAGAGAAGTTTATGCTGGCCCTGTGTCTGTGTTCTAAAGGGGGAATAGGCACAAGCAGCCCTGCTTCCATCCAGTGAAAGCTGCATCCAAAATTCAGTGGCAGGTTGGTGAAGAAAAGAGGAGGGCAACCAGTGCAGCTAGCAGTGATAACAGCCCCAGAGGTGATGTCAGTGGAACTGCACCTTTCAAAGATGTATCATTTCCCTCTGCATTCATCCCCTCTCCTCCAGCGCGAGTGGTAGCATTATGCCTTTCAAAGGCCGTTCAGTGGTCTGCCTCTCCCCTCACCTCCCCAACACAGGCCTATCTTAAAGGAGTCAAATGTTTGCCCTAAATATGGCCTTTGATATCCTTGATAATAGTGAAAATGGGAAGGTAGGGTCTTTTCTGGGAATTTTCCCAGCCATTTCTTTGCAATATCAGTTTCCATTTCATTTATTCACTTCTTATAACAGCATAATCTCATGCACTGTACATAGACTGCATTTGTACGTTCTGGATAACAGTTGCAATAGTGCCAAAATGATTTAGGTGTTTTAGGTCCCATTGACTTTCAATTGGATTTAGGCTCTTTAAAAAGGGAAGGCGGGAAGGGGGGGGGTGTGGGTGGAGAAGAGAGAGAGAGAAAACTTTCCAAAGTGAAATGTCCTTACAATATTTTGTCATCTGTGTAGCAAAGGGTCAAACCTTTCCTTTTTTAATTCAGTGTTGTTTTTTCCAGCTGTGTGGCTTGAGGTACATATTTCACAGATGACCTCATTTTGGCAGGGGAAGCTATTAGTGGTAGAGAAGAGTGTGTAAGCTAGTTTGAATCATTACTAGCTTTTGCTTGCAAAGCAAAACTCACCTGAAGCAAAACTCACCTTTTGTTTGCTATCATAACTATGAAAGGGTTATTTTAGGACATCATTACAATAGGTTGTGTTCTCTAGTTAGTTTTTCCTAAGTTACAGATGAAAATGTTTGAACCTTAGTTATTTTTCTCACAAGAGATGATAAAGTGAAAAAGATTTTCTAGTTATTCATGAAATTAAAAATTTAAAGGGATACATCAACATGTAATCAAGTCCAGTTATTTTTTTTAAAGTTGTTTCAGGAACTGTGACCGTTTTTTTACTCTTTGCTGATTTTTATGGTTTTACAATAGATTTTTCTTTTTTTAAATTTTCTCCCTGTTATGTGAAAGAACTAAACAGAGAGGGAACTGACCAACTGAATGACTGCAGAACAAACAGCTAAATGTTGTCAAATGCACAAAGCAAACCAAAAATGTCCTTTTCCTCTAATCCCACACCAAAGGTTCTTAAGCAAAGTAAGCAGTCATGGGATAAGTGGAAAGGTCCTCTCAGAGATCAGTAACTGGTTAAAAGACAGGGAACAAAGGGTAGGAATAACTGGCCAGTTTTCACAGTGGAGAGAGGTAAATAGCAGGGTCCCCCAAGGATCTGTACTGGGACCTGTGCTGTTCACACCCTTTTCCAGATCATTTATAAATACATTGAACAGGGACGTGGCAAAATTGGCAGATGATACAAAATTACCCAAGAAAGTTAAACCCAAAGATGACTGTGAAAAGGGATCTCACAAAACTGTGTGACAGGGCAACAAAATGGCAGATTAAATTCAATGTTTATAAGTGCAAAGTAGCACACATTGGAAAACATAATCCCAACTACACATACAAAATGATGGGGTCAAAATTAGCTGTTACTACTCAAGAAACAAACCTTGGAATCATCATGGATAGTTCTCTGAAAACATCTGCTCAATGTGCAGTGTCAGTCAAAAAAGCGAACAAAATGTTAGGAACTAGTAGGGAAGGGATAGATAATAAAAGAGGGATGCAACTCTCATGCTCTGGTTTTGACTGCCAGAAGCTGGGACTGGACAGTTCTGTCCATTTCCTCTGACGCATCTGGCACTGGCCACTGTCCGGATGCTGGATGAACTGTTGCTCTGAGCCAGTATGACCGTTCTTATATTCTTAACACATTTCAGACAGAAGTGTGATTGCTAAGCTGATGATATGCCTTTGCTCTGGTGTCATGAAATAGGCATCTGGCCACTTCTCCCTCATGCCCTTTACAGGGCAATTGTCTTTATTAAATACCACCCATAATGCATTGCATTTTGGCAGAGCATCTTATTTTCAGGACTTGACCTATACTCAACTGATGCTCCAATCAGAGTCTTGTGGGAGGGCATAGTAAGGGAATTGAGGGAGTCACTGGGTTTTTCAAACTAATTCTTTATTCATATTTTGTTTGTGAGAAAAAATAGTATCAATATTAAGGTGCTTACAAGTAGGTTGGCTGTTGTGTGATTGCTACCATGACAATCAATAGCATTTGTCAGCACTTCTACACTGTTTTTAAAAAGCAAAAGGTCGTTTTTGAATAGCCCCAACATCAGGTTCCAAGAATTTATCTTTTCCTGCTAGAATCTACAATATATGTTCCAGAGACATAAAGACTCCCAGGAATAACACAAATATTTATTGTTGAGACCCTTATTACCCTGACATCTTAATGCTGGTCAGCCTTGATTTCACACTGCTAAGCACTAAAGCATCATTGAAGAGTTCTAATTCCTTGTGCCAAGGAGTTCATTAAAAAGCTCCTTTCAAACACTGAACTAAAGCACTAAATGAAGCTGAAAATCCTCCTCCAATAAGCATGATGACTGAGCCAGTGAGGGTTGTGCTACTTACCAAAGAGACCAAGATTTTAGAAAGAAGTTGATTGGGGAGACTGTTTTGTTTTTCTCCCTTCTTCCCCTCCCCCGCCAGTTTCTAAAAGATGGAGAACCGAACCTGTTGTTAGGCCCCTGGGGATAGGGAGTAACTATGTATTGCTAGGCCTTGGCATTGCTAATTTTTCTGTTAGTTTGTGTACTGCTTTCCCCTCCCTACTGATAGCAGCAGTGAAGAGAAAAGGTATGTGGGAAGAATAGTGGGGATTTTAGCCATGAGCCACTGTCCACCAATGGCTCTAACTTCCCAGTGGAGATTGCGAAGGTTAAAATCAAATAATCACATCAGGATTCTAAATCACAGCACTTCACACAGTGGAGTAAGACTGGGGCTCTAAGGCTCAACTGCAATATGAATAAATAATCTTTTCAATAATTGAAGGGGTTTTTTGTTCTCTGCCCCATTGTCACATCAGACCGCTTGCATTAGAAAGGGTCAAACACTTGAGAAAAACTAAGGTGGGATTAAAATTGCTCTTTTGTGCTTCTAAATATTATAGAGAGGTGCAAGCCATATTCCTGGGTTTAGTTTCACTTCAGTGAAGCATTTCTGAGATAATATTTTACTATTGTTATTTTAAACTCTTACTAGTAACGTGTTCTGGTGATGTTTAAAACTCTAGTAGACCAGGAAAAGTTCTAAATTATGAATAGGGAAACCTTTAAAGACTACAAATTTTGAAACAGGCTCTTTCAACATTTACACCATTGAAGATTACAAGAGCAGTTTTACAGTCTTATAAATGATCCTCTTGTACTGTTCTCACTCTTATTAGCTTACATAAATGTGAGCAAAGCCTACTCTCTAGTGGTAACACAGAGAATGGCAGAAGTCAAATACAGTAGCTGCTTTCTTAAGATCTGATACGATGTAATATAATCTTCGGAGGATATAAATTAATTAAGACTGAAAAAGCCACATGAGGAAGCTATTTTACAAATTGAGAAATTGAGGAAGAGGTTTGATTTGTCCAAAGTGTTGCAGTGTGTCCATTTCAGACGCCCAAACCACAGCTTGAAACACTAGGCCGTAGTCGATTAATATTCAACGTGTTAGAGAAAATTGAAACAAAAAACTGCACCGTCACATCTTAGGAAACTTCTTGAGTGAGGAAGAACAATATCTAGGAATCGAGCACCCCAGAAAAGTTCTAAATCCTGCCCGCTGTCATACCACGCATGAGAAAGAAAAGTGAACTACAGAAGTGTGCTGCACTTTGAAACACAGTTGTTTCATTGCTTCACTCATGTGCGTCTATTGTACAAATGTTGAATTGTCATTATTTTATATTATAAAAAAATTCAGCAAAAGATAAATAGTATAGTGTTTTCAAGCATTAATAGTGCTCCCTGATTTTGTTTCTAGTATACATAGTGCAACCTACAGTGAGAGAATATCTCTCTGACTTCAACTACAGTGCTATATGACACACAATGAACATAAAATTGTGCCTTCTCCCTTAGTTTTCCTTGTGATGCATTTAAATGCCTTTAAAATCCAGGTGAGCAATTTTTTCCAGTCTTTGAGGTACAATATTGAATAGATGGGGGGTTCTCAAACTGGGGGTCATGACCCCTCAGGGGGTTGCAAGGTGGTTCTGTGGGGGTCACGAGCTGTCAGCCTTGAGCCCACATTAAATTAAATTTTAATTAACCCCCTTGTTTTCAATTTTTGGGGGGGGGCATGTCTCACTCAGAGACTTCCTGTGTGAAAGGGGTCACCAATACAAAGAAAGTTTGAGAACCACTGACTCTGTGGGCCTGATTCCCCATTGCTCTGCCGCTAGCGTAGTCATGTGCACCAGTACAAAATGAGCATATCATGCTGCTGTGGTAGAATTTTACACCCTCTTTGCACTAATGTAAATGACTGAACAATGTGCAGGGCAAAGGAGGATCAGCCCTTTGTCACAATTGCACCAATTTGGGACATGATCCAGCTAGTACGTCTGCATTTGAATACCTAGTCCTGTGGGACTGCCCATGCAAGTATAAATTCATAAAGTTACTTAAGTGTGACAGGGGGATTTAATTGCAGAAACAATAGACTTAGGTGGGTTTTAATTTTTCAGTGAAAAGTTAGCTAAAGCTTAATGCCAGATCCCAAAATTTCTACTGCCATCACAAAATCCAGTAAACCCTGCAAAAATCCAGTTTCTTCTGTAAAACTTGGGGAAACCACCCTTTGTCTCTGTGAAATGAAAGCTAGATAATTAAACATTGCAAGGAGGGATTGCTTTGCTCTTGTCTACTGGTCTGAGCAGCACATTTTTGATGTCCTACACTTGCTGCACTTAAGCAGCCAAGCTGTAAATCAATGGATACTGAAAAGATCAGGGATATGGGGATTAGCTTTTGAGCAAGATGGCTGGTGGTCAGAGAAAATCTAGAAGTCAGAGATTTATAGTGCTGGGTTTGATTTATATCATACTGTATAACCTATATAATGGTAATAAAAAGTGTAGCAGTGCAGATTACCACCGAATTTGAAGTTTTAGTTGTGTGGAAAAGGGAGGAAATTGAGCACCGGGACGACTGGAACATGTTGACTCACAGGAAAGTACTGTCTGTGCACCAAGGAAGCAGAATTTAAATGTAATGGGGCAGTATGCAGGTTTCAGGCCTTGAAAGGGTACCACAGAGAGCGTTATGGGTCCTGAGATCATCATGCTGCTGCAGTAGTGGAGTCCCACAGACACGGAAGCTGTGGCTGACAGGTGACTGAGTTCTGTGCTAAGAATGAGGGTGAGGGAGCACAGCAGAGAAAAGTGCAAAAGAAAATGGGAGGTACTGGGAAACCTGCTCCTGGGTCTCAAGGCAGGGGACAAATGAGCCCTATCCAGTAGCCTGAGGGAGAACCTAAAGTTGTTGTTGTTGCATTGAGCACCCATTGTAAGGTGAAACCAGTCCTGGGAACAACTGCTGAGGGTCAAAGCTGCTGTTAGAGGCCTTGGCTACACTGGCGGTGTACAGTGCTGCAACTTGCTGCGCTCAGGGGTATGAAAAAACACCCCCCTGAGCGCAGTGAGTACAGTGCTGTAAAGCGCCAGTGTAATCAGAGCCTGCAGCGCTGCACGCTCGCTCGTGTACATACAGCGCTGCGAGAGCTCTCTCGCAGCCCTGGCGGCACAACTACACTCGCGCTTCGCAGCGCTGCCAACTCCCAAGTGTAGCCAAGGCCAGAGAAAAGTGCCTGAGGGAATCCATCTGCATCTGGAACAGCCATTCTACCCAGGCTGTAGGGCTGGAATTTTCAAATGGGCCTAAGGGGTTTGTTCTGATTTGCAGACATGCTGAGCATTCACAGCTGCACTTGAAGTCAGTGGGAGATGTGCTTTGAAGATATGAAGTGCTGTGTACGGATAATTATTCTGAAAGATCAGGTCCTAAGTGTCTCAGATCGGGCAATCAAAATTAGTGTATACTTTTTATCTTAATCTCTCTGCATAGGTGGCAGCCCCCCTATCAGCTCTCCCTCCTCCCCCAGTACCTCCCACCCGCTGGGCAGCCCTACACAATCAGCACCTCCTCCTCCCTCCCCAGGCCTCCTGCCCGCTGCAATCAGCTGTTTCATGGCATACAGGAGGCTCTGGTGGGGAGGGAGCGGAACTGGGCAGGCAGAGGCGGAGGTGGGAAGAGGTGGGGCAGGAAGAGGTGTGGTGGGGGTGGGGCCTTGAGGGAAGGGGTGGAGTGGGGGTAGGGCCTGGGGCAGAGCCGGGGGTCCAGCACCCCCCAGCACATTGGAAAGTCGGCACCTGTCTCTCTGTGCTGTAATTCCCCATCACTAAAATGAGGATAATGACCCACCCCACCTCACAAGGGTGTTGTGATTTATTTTCACAACATTTAATGTTTGTGGAGCCCTCAGATAGCCTTGTGATGAGCGCTATAGAAAAGCCCATGAGGAACTTTAAAATGGTCTTCAGAGCTGGGTTTGAATAAGGAGGAGTGGCCCATACGCTGAACAGTGAGGAGAAAACAAAATTTTGAAGAGCTGCTCATTCAGTGAGCGCTATCATTCTGTGCACTGAGTGAGGCAGGGGTCCTATGAAAACAATAAAATGTGATCATGTAATTCATGACTGTAACATAATGATTACACAAAAAGGGACTGAATTAAGGTTGCCCAGGTACCTTTAATTCTGATATTTCCTAACTTCTGAGTATTTGACTTTGCAACCTAAATAGGGTTTATTTTACGGTGTTTTTTTGTGTGTAATCTAAGGTGTGTAATCACCTCTACACCAAAGACTTAAGTCGAGTTATATTAGGTCAACTTAGAGCCATTGGTGCATGTCTAAACTACTCTACTTTCGATCAGTGGTGCATGTCCTCACCAGGAGCACTTCCACCGACCTAAGAGGGGCAGTGTGGGGAGCTGAGAGCCTGGTCTCTCTGCTCTGCTGGTAACTCCTTGCTGGAAGCCTGGCTGCCCCACAAGCTCCTGGGATCCCAGCAGACTGCTCCCCACCCCCTGTTCCCTGCCGGGAGTGTGGTCCATCTGCCCAGGGCTTCTCGCCCCAGCTCCCAGGCTGAAGAGCTGGGCTCTAGCTGGAGCTGTGAAATTGACAAGAGAGCTAACAGACAAAGTAAGTAATGCAGTGTTTACAGACACTGTCTCTCCCTAACTACATCGACATAAGCGCTATGCCTCTCATGGAGGTGGAGTTATGTCAGTGTAGTAGGGCACTTAGGCATGGTCTACACTGGCGGTGGGGAGGGGGGATTGATCTAAGTTACGCAACTTCAGCTACGTGAATAACAAAGCTGAAGTTGATGTACTTAGATCTACTTACTGTGGTGTCTTCACTGCGGTAAGTTGACGGCTGCTACTCTCCCGTCGACTCCGCCTGCGCCTCTCGCCCTGGTGGAGTACCAGAGTCGATGGGAGAGCGCTGGGTGGTCGATTTATTGCGTCTAGACTAGACTGGATCGATCACTGCCCATCGATCCAGCGGGTAATGTAGACAAGTCCTTATATCAGCAGGATAAAGCTGTAGTGTAGACACTGACATAATTAAGTCGACAGAAGCTGCCTTACATCAATCTAACAGTGTAGTGTATACCAGGCCTAAGTATATGCCAGTGTTCGTTATACTTTAATGAATTATTTATAACAATGGTTTGGCTTAATAAAAGTACCTCTTTGTAATCTCAAAACATTTCAGAAATGCTAATTAACATTCACAACACCCTTGGTAGGTATTATCTCCATGTTTCAGATAACTTTGGTCTGCCTCAACTTCCCTACGTGACTCGCCCAAAATCTCACAGTCACGAACAACTCTTGATTTCCTGTCCCCTGTTCTGACCACTAGACAGTGCTCTTTATAAAAAAAAAAAAAAAAAATCTATATTTTCTGACTGTCCAAGTATTTGCCTCCAACAGCACAGCGTTTTATAGAAGAGGGATTTCAGAACCTAGTATTTCTTATAGCAGATCAAATCTAATATCGTGTCTCCATCAGTGGCCCATATAAAATACTGCAGAGGCAGCAAAAGCCCTCCCCTACACTGAATAATGCACCTGTTATTTGTTACTGGGCTTTCTTTGGTCTTGTCTAAACTAGAGATATTTATCATGCTAAGGGAAGTGTGGTTTCTGTAGCATGATTGGACATGTCTACGTGGGGGAAATTTCTAGAGTTTTTTACACACACAAGTTGTACCACTTGAATTATAATGGGTACAGCCTCACCACCCCACCCCCTTCTTGTGGACAAAGGTATGCTGGTATAAAGGTATTTTTTTATAGTAGATTTCAAACTGCTTTACAAAGGAGGTCACTATAGAGTCATAGACTTATGGCCCGAAGGGACCATCAAATCATCTTGATTGACTTGCACATCACAAGCCGTTAACCTCGCCCAGTTGTCACTACAATGAGCTGAATAACCTGCATTAGACTGAATTATTCCATCCCTCCAGATACTATTGTGTGCCATAGGCAGAGAATAGAGGGACTGAGGTGCGCCAATGCCTGAGGCTCCTGCAATGGCAGGGAATTGATTTGGTGAGATACCATTATCCCCATTGTACAGATGAGGAGACTGAGACACGGAGAAGTTAAGTGAAGTTCCCAAAATCACCCAGCAGGCCAGTGGCAAAACCAGGAATAGACTCTTCCCGTGTGGGATTGGGAATAAACAATCCTAGAGTAAAGCAATTTATAGCCATATAACTGCATCCCTGCTAGGAGCTGTACCTGTAGAACTATTTCAGTAAACAGTCACCCCCCCTAGCAAAACCAGTACCATAACTGTGTGTAATCAGGCCTGTTTTTAAAATAATTTAGAGCCATAGTGTGGACTAAGTATAGACTGGCCTGACCCACTTTTAATGAAACGCTGTCAAGATCACATTGGACTCTGGTTCTGTAAAAGCAGGGCAGACTGCCTTAAATCATCTAATCTGGTCTACACGATGGCTCTAATAGGGTTAAAACCAGTTAGAAAATTTCCACAGCACAGACATGCCCATTGTGACCACGCACAACAATGCTCCAGGTACTTGACATGTGTGTGAAATACGGCGTGGATTAGACTTGCTTTCAGTAGGGCCAAGCGTTAGTTTAGGCTGAACCATTTCAGCCTGCATCAGTTTAGTGACAGTGTGGGCAGCACTGAATCGGTTCAGACTGAAGCCGTTCAAGTAGTCCCCCTACCCCTGTCCCACAGTGCACAGGAGACCTTTCACAATCTGCTGGAATCCATCATTGCTGGAAGCTGTGCTGGGAATTGCGGCTCAGGTACCTGGAGAGCATTGCAAGTGAGAAAGTTTATAACAGCTCTGGGGTGAGCCTGGGCCAAAGGAGCAACAGTTCAAACGTGAACGTGGACACACTAAGGGTATGTCTATACTACCCGCCGGATCGGCGGGCAGCAATCAATCCAATGGGGGTTGATTTATCACGTCTAGTCTAGATGTGATAAATCGACCCCCGAGGCTCTCCCATTGACTCCTGTACTCCACTGCCACAAGAGGCGCAGGCAGAGTCAACGGGGGAGCGGCAGCAGTCGACTCACCACAGTGAAGACACCGTGGTGAGTATGTCTAAGTACGTCGACTTCAGCTATGTTATTCACATAGCTGAAGTTGCGTAACTTAGATGGATCCCGCGTGCTGCCCCCCCCCCCCCCCCCCGCCCAGTGCAGCCCATGCCTGAGCCATCTGCACTTCAGTTCAGTTAGGAATGGATCAGGTGGCTGGTATAGGCACAGTGGTCATGTTTTGAGAATGAGGATGTAAGCTTTGCTGACCTCTGCAGCCAGTGCTTGGGTAATGTCCTCATTTTACATACTGCTCCGCTCTTTGTGAAGTAACTTTGATTCCAGAAAATAAACCAAAAGGAAAGTTTTCAATCTTTCGCTGAAGTGTTTTTTGTTTTTTGTTTTTTCAAATACATAGCTGCTATATTCTGTATGTGTTGAGACTGTTTGTCTTTGTAGGGGAGGTGGACTCGGACTTGTCCTGGCCAGTGCAGGCTTTGGTATGCTGACTGCACCTATAATGGAGCTTCATAACCAGAAAGGCTACTTTCTGCACCATGTGATCTTTGCCTGCTGTACGCTCATTTGCATCATCTGTATTCTTCTCTTGCCGGAGAGCAAGAACCAAAACCTGCCTGAGAACATCCCAGACGGCGAACACTACACCAGGAAGCCCCTCCTGCCACACAAGAAAGGGGAGCAGCCCCTGCTTCTGACAAACTCTGAACTCAAGGATTACTCTGGCCTCCACGATTCGTCAGCTGTGGGCGACGGGGTGTCCGAGAATACCACTGCCAATGGGATGTAACTGGGCAGATTTTTTTATTTTATTTTATTTTTTTGGGAGAAGGAGCACTTTGGGTGGGGGCATTTTGCACGGGTTTGCAGACCAGTAATGGAACAGATGGATACATGGGGGAATTCAGCTCTGCTGCTAAAGCCACTTATTGTAGGAATCTTCAACTGGTGTACAAATTACTTTTGAAAAGGTTATGGGGGGAAATAACGCATCTGAGAAAAGAACTGGCCGGAGATAACCCTTCCAAACTTTCTTTTCCTGGAATTAAATGTTTATATTTATTTTGATTATCATTTTAAAGAAGCACTTTACTCCCTTTTCATTGATCACATGAATGAAGCCATCTTATTTCAGGAGGTGCAGCCATTCCAAAAAAGAAATGGTGTGATGTTTTTTGTTTTCATTTTTGTTTTTGTGTTTTGTTAAAGGAAAGAGGTATCTCTGCTGCAAAGCTGAATCCACTGAAACTTAGGCTAGAGCAACATTAGTTCTGCCTGTCTAGAAAGTCAAATCCCCCAGGTTGCCTGCTCTGTTTGTACAAACAACAAAAAACCTGTTGTGAGTCAAACTCTGGCTGCATTTTATTTAGCGTAAATTAGGTTTTGATAGTGTCCCCATATGTATTTAAAAGTTATTTTCTAAATTAGAGTTGTTTTTTTTACTGTAGTTAAAGCAGTCAGCAAAATACTACACAAACTAGCTTAGTTTTTCAATCAGGATCAGCCTTCTACATTTTAAATATCACATTCAGCTCTTTTAGAGATTTCCTGCAAGTGATTAATAATAATATAAACAACTGAAATGAATTGACCACCAGTGGTAAAATTAGGTTTACCAAGAATGGTTTTAACTAACAGGAGGTTCAATATCTGTATCCTAGTGTTCCAGAGAATATTTTTGGTTAAAGGAGACAAAATGTAGGAGTATTGGCTACAATCTGAATTGCTTGCTCCAAAAGGGAGTTTAGCTGAAATTTCCACTAGTACAAGAGCTGTGACATTGCATGCCCTAACTGTTTAAAGCCTGTTCTTATTTAAATTTATTTTATTAGAATAAAAGGGAATGAATTGATTATTTGAATAAATACTGAAGATGGGGGGGGAAAACGAAAGGGCTGTTTAAAATGTTACTTAAATAGAGGTCAAGAGGGCACTCCCTATGAAATGGGTCATCTTTAATTATACGTTTTTAAAACCTCCTGTCCAAGCCAGAATTGTGATTACTATATATTTTGCTGTCTCCTGTTTGCTATTTCTGACCCAAGAATTTACAATGAACTGCCACCTTAATCCCACCAAAAATGTGCTCTTCTAGACTCTCCCTTTAAAAAAAAAAAAAAAATACTATAGGATCATTTGTTTGATTAAAGTAATTTAAAATGCCTCTGCTTAGTAAAGTAAGAAGCAAATCTTTCATTTATTGTAAAGATGGCTACTTGATAATAGCCAGGTGACCTCCTCCTTCCAGTCCCCAAGCCAGCAACAGATTTGCATTGGCCATCAGATTTTGATTCTTGTTGTGTGAATGTCTTACGGATCTAGTTAATACAAGAACATTCTGAGCTTAAAAGCTTTTTTGCATCATTAACAATTGCCCCACCACTACCTTCCTTACCTTATTCACTCAGGCCATGCATTTTTGATTTGCCCAGTGGTACAGCCATTTAAATGAACAGAGCAGCAGGATATGTAATGTTGTATTGAGCATCCATATGATTGCCACTTTGTTTGATGGACATCTTGCATTCATAGGCATGGAAAGGCTAATCTGCACTTTCCTCTTCTTCCCTACCCCTTCTTTTGCTCTATATATTGTCTGTTAACTACTGTACCTACTACTTACATCCTCCATTAGGCTGCCTTTGTCCTCTTGTAACCCACACAAAATCAGCAAGACTGTGAGTAGTGTAGTAAGCTACACAGCCACAGATGCTGATGAGTGCAAGAGGACGAGCAGACCTGGAGAAGTGACAAAGATTGTTGTGGTTGGAAAATCAATGTTGTCCTAAAGCTGCTAACTTTTGTACAGAGGATGTGGACATTTAGGTTCTTTTTGAGCCACGTAAGAAACACTGGACCAGTTGATGGTAATTTTGCCTGGAGTTACGCTATTGTTTTCACCTTAGTTAGACTTGCTGTGACAGCAACAGACCAATTTTTCTTACACTCTCTAAACATCTCTAGTTACTGTACGGTTTGAAAGTGGCCACCTCTCCTTCGTTTTGTTCTGCGTTCAGATTTTTGCAGTCTGCATTCACCTCGAAAATAAGGCCTTTCGGTTTGTGCAGTATTCATGTGCCAAATTTGTGTAATACCTTTTGCCTTTTATATGAAGCTTGTTACAAGCCACATATCAGGAAAAGTGGGTTTATATCAAAATCTAGAAAGTAAAACAAATAATAATCCAGGGAGGGGGGCCTTGACACAGGAGAGCAATAGAGAGAGCAGAGGATTGTTTGAAATCGGGCATGCACACAGACTCAGAGCTGTTACGCAGCACCTTGCAATCCATATACCATAGAACCGCTTTTTAGTTCATGGTCTCTGTGCAAATATATTCAGGCTACAGTACAAATCATGTAGACCTTTCACAAGCCTAATAGACGGATTGCATTTAGCACTGTTATGGTCCTGGTGTGTCATCTCTATTGTCCACAGCACTTTATAGTTTCCTATTCTGGTGTTTGCTCTTTCATTACAAACAGTCCCAGGAAAAAGAACTGTTTAAACATATCTGCCTATTTATATAAGAAATAAATACATTAGGTGACAGGAGCACTTGGCAATTTTTGTGAAATTTACTTCTGTATTTTGTTTTGTTTTTTAATTTGCCTGAGATGAGGCATTTGGTACTAGTCCTTTGAAATGAGGTCCCAACACCTATGGTTTGCTTGGCTCAGTCATGGCCAAAACATTAAGTAATAGTCTGTCTCTGTAGCTCTGTTATAGCTCATTTGAGAGGATGAAAGCCTGTTTTTTAAAAAGATATTACACTCCACAAAAGCTGATGGCTATCTGAGGCTGGAAAGTTTCTGGGGAGAGACAGACAGGTACTAAATGATACAGCAGGGCAGGAGGCTATAAACAAACATCAGTTTCCTACTGTGTTCTGTCCGGTTCTTTGTACAGTTGGGTACTGTGGCAGTTTTTTAACAACTGTCTGTCAAGCCATAAGCTTCTCAATCCAGGTTCTCCACAGAGCAAAGGAAACATTTTTCTCAGATGACTACTGTTCCCAGCCAATGCAACAAGGAAAGCATTCAAAGCTTTGCTGTCCATTTAGGCCCATTTCTTTCCATGAGCCCTCAGTTATTCTAGCCCACTAGTGGGGTTTTTAGTTACCATTTAAGGGACGTGTTTTGTTTTTTGTTTTCAGAATTTTTAAACAGAATGTGAAAATGGCATTACACTTGATCATTTTATGGGGTGTTTTTTTCAGCAATGTTTCTGTTGCCAAACACACTGAAAATAGATAAGACGAGGAAAACCATGTAATCTCTTTGCCACTTTTGAAAAATGTTGTTTTGGTTAAGCAGGGTTTTTTTGTTTTGGTTTGGTTTTGTTTTGTTTTAACATGGAAGTATTTTTCTTAAATGATGCCACTTCCTGGAGCCAAATGCTAAAGATCACCAAATTGGAAGCAGAAGTGCCATTAAATGAACTCTGTGAATGTCAAGTCAAATTGCACCTGTAGTTAGCACACAAAGACAACACTTAAGTGCGGGTTGATCTCCCACACTTTAACTTAAAAAAAATTAATCCTCATTTTAATTGTATTGTGTGAAATGTCTTGGGAAAGGAGTACAGTGTGTTTATGTCTAGTGGGTGAGACTTCCCTCCCTCCCCTCAGTTTCTGATGAAGTTTTATTAAAGAATCGTGTTACTGTATGTTTTGATCATGAGTAGTCTGGTGGTGCTTATTCATAGCACAAGCTTAAATCAAGTACTGAAAACAGTCTTACAAGCTAAATGTCTGCATGATGTTACATCTGTTGTACCTACTGAAAAACTTTGTATGTAAATGTACAGAAATAAAAAGGTGTTGCCCCATTAGCATACTTCCTTTTGAATGTCTTTCTTGTCTTCAGTGCGATGAGTGTTCAAGCTGTGCTTTCAAAAATACCCCAGCTACTGAAGAAGTTTAATGAAATTTTTAAAACCTCCCATAACAGCACTAACCCTTTTTATTTAAAAAACAAACAAACAAACAAAAAATACAGATTCTCTAACTAAGGGTACTTCAGCCACCAGTTGCCGCCTTAAGGTTGTCCTTCAAGGAAGAGGATATGTTGCAGCTGAAGCAGTTCTGCTGCTCAACTACAAGTTCCATTTGCAGAAAAGACTCAGCAGGATCCATGGGCCTGGGACTCCGAAGACCAAGATTCTATTTCTGATTTGCTGCGCAACCTCAGGCAAGTCATTTCACTCATCTGTGCCTGTTTCTCCTCCCACCCTTCATCTGTCTTGTCTGTTTAGACCAGGGGTTGGCAGCCTTACAGAAGTGCTGTGCCAAGTCTTCATTTATTCACTCTAATTTAAGGTTTCGCGTGCCAGTAATACATTTTAACGTTTTTAGAAGGTCTCTTTCTGTAAGTCTATAATATCTAATAAACTATTGTTGTATGTAAAGTAAATAAGGTTTTTAAAATGTTTAAGAAGCTTCATTTAAAATTAAATTTAAAATGCAGAGCCCCCCGGACCGGTGGCCAGGACCTGGGCAGTGTGAGTGCCACTGAAAATCAGCTCGCGTGCCGCAGGTTGCCTATCCCTGGTTAAGACTGTAAGCTCTTCAGGACAGAGGACTGTCTCTTACTATCTCTTTGCACAGTGCCTCTATGCTCTACTGTAATCTTACTATTGCTAATAAAATTGATCTCTTCTGGGTTCTAGAGTCCACGTGGAAGGAACCTTGAAAAGAAGATTGCCAAACAGTGCTGACTTGAGTTGGGGATAGACAAAGCATCCTTTTACAATAGGTTATTTCTGGGATCTAGCTGTATATAGTAAGTAACGTTTTCTGCCTTCATAATTTTAGACAAGACTTGATCCAAAAGGAGCCCAACCTAGGTTGTTCTCCCCACTCCTACTGAATTTGGCTAAAATAGCAAGGCAATAATATTGTTTACCTTAGTTGGCTACTAACCCAGAGGTTAAGCCAGCTGACTCTGCGTGTCTGTGTCTCCAGATGTCATCCAGTGCCTTAGTCAACCCTGAGAAGACAGCTGGCTTTAGGAAGATGAAGACCACATACAGTTTGACAGCTTTGGCTTTAGTATCACTGACATATGCTATGAGGCTTGGGGAACCTTGATTGGTGGTTGCATTGTCACCTATACTATTGATGCGTGCATTCATTCACCCTGATTTCACAGAGGCTAGGAGCTGCTGCTTTCACATCAGGAAAGCTGATTTAGTACATTTCATTTAGTTTTCCGATGCCTATATTGCCTGATTTCCTCAGTATATTATTGCCGTTTCCTGGCAAGGAAAACGGCAACTCATCCTTCTCACTTGCCTGAGGCAAGTGAGGTTGACACCATGACCCAAATTGTCATGAGTGTTCTGCTGAGTGAAACTGAGACACAGTTTACATGTAGAATCATGCTGCATTTATGTAGCATTAGGGCCATATTTATCCCTTCCCCCAATAGGACTAGAGAAAAAGGAGCCTTGCCACATCTGTTGTGCATATTGCACAAGACCCAGGGACAATCGCAATCTCTGCACTTGTAGGAACACAAGGACAGCTCTCTGCAGGGCCACACGTTGCTCCAGAGAGGGTGGGGTGGTCCAACCTTCCTCAACTAGCCAGGGAGCACTTTGCACTATCCAAAGGGATGCTTCAGCATACATGCTCCTACCTGAACCCCGGGGGGTATGGCGAGGATGCGCTAAGAAGGGAAAGTACCACATGAGAGACCATTTCTCTGAGCTCCCCTGGGGCCGTGCTGGCTCCATACTATGCCACTGTGAGGCAGTATACGCCAGTGGTTAGGGCACAGGACTGGGAGTCAGGAGATAAGGGTTCTGTTCCTGGCTTTGACACTGACCTGCTGTCTGACATCTTGCAAATCTGACCTTTTGTCTTGTCTATTGAAGATTTTTAAGGTCTGAGGTACGGGCTGTCTGTGATTGTGCGTGTGTATAGTGCCATGGGTCCTACACTCAGTTGGGGCCACAAGGTGGTGCTACTGTCATACAATTAGTTAAATCATATTGACTCCAACTCTGGCTAATTATCATAATTTAACCATTAGAGTATATGCTCTTGAGCAGAATTCACATGCTGTGTGGCCAGCAAAACAATGCTTGATGAAGTTGGAGTTTGAACTGTTCTGTCTAAAATGCATTGCTGAGAGAAACAGGTGGTGAATGGTGACCAGGGAATGAGACCACCCGGCATAGTGCATACATACACAACAGGAGAGTTAAGGCTGCCGAGCTGAACTCCGTTTCCAAGATTGTCAATAAAATCTCAACCTTAGCTCTGAATTAACATAGCTTTTGGTTTTTTGCGCAAGTGTTACTCATATCTGACTCATACTTAGCTTGTGATCCACTGTAACCCCCAGATCCCTTTCCAAGGCAGTCATTTCCCATTTTGTATGTGTGCAACTGATTGGAGTATTTTGCATTTGTCCTCATTGAATTTCATCCTCTTTACTTCAGACTATTTCTCTAGTTTGTCCGGATCATTTTGAATTCTAATCCTGTCCTCCAAAGCCCTTGCAACCCCTCCCAGTTTGGTATTGTCCACAAACTTTATAAGTGTACTCTTGAAGCCATTATCTAAATCATTGATGAAATACTGAACAGAAGCTGACCACCCCACTCAATATGTCCTTCCAGCTAGACTGTGAGCCACTCATAACTACTCTCTGGGAATAGTTTTCCAAGCAGTTATGCATCCACCTTATAGTAGCTCCATCTAGGCTGTATTTCCCTAGTTTGTTTATGAAAAGGTCATGTGAGACAGTATCAAAAGTCTTACTAAAATCAAGATCTACATCTACCACTTCCCCCTATCCACAAGGCTTGTTACCTTGTCAAAGAAAGCTATTAGGTTGGTTTGACATAATTTGTTCTCGATGCAGTTACTTATCACCTTATTATCTTGTAGGTGTTTGCAAATTGATTACTTGTTCCATTATCTTTCCAGATACTGAAGTTAAGATGACTGGTCTGTAATTCCCTGGGTTCAACCGAGGCCAGGTGAAAGTATAGGTGTTGGTCCTTACCTTTATACTCTTATTGTAGAAACAGGGGCTGGCAACAGATATTATGTATTATAATTTATTTATCAAAACAACGCAGAGCAGAGACTAGATATAACCAGAGGCTGAAGTTGTATTCTCGAAAGAAGCATTATTTGCTATATCTACTTTTTAACTAGTGACCATGAAGCCATAAGAAACTAGGCTGAGATGGCTTTGCTGGAGCCTGCCAGCTTCTTTGTTTCCAATGAGCTACTATAGCAGCATTAATAATATTTTATACTTACAGGGGAGACTTTCCATGCAATCCAGTGTGAGGTTTGTTACTTTACAGATGGGGAAACAGGTTATGCAACTTCCTCACTGTCACAGAGCAAGTCAGGGGTTGAATGAAAATAGAATTCGTGTCTCCTGACCTTCAGTGCCCCCCTGTTTAAGCGTGAGACAATTCTGCCTTTGTGCTACTAGAACTTAAACCCTCAGGCTTTTTTAGATAAGATTCTCATACACTACTTCAGAAAACTCCCCTTTTAATAATAATAGTTTGCACATGTATAGCATCTTTCACTTAAGGATTTGAAACTGTTATTTAAGCTTTGAGAGATAACATAAGCCCCAGAGGGCTCAGTGAAGGGAAAGAGGAAAATATCCTAATTTCCAGTCCATTCAGCATATTAACAACAATCACTGGGAATAAAGACTCATCTCTACAGGCACCAGGTTTCCACTGGTCCCTTACAAATGCCTGTGTAGAGTTACTTATTCCAGTGCCCTTAATGTCAAACTACCCCACTGTATTTTCCTCTGTTTAATACCCTTCAAAAGGGAAGCGCTACTCTGAAGAGTGTAAAAGTGGCAGTGTGGTGGTCCATGGCTATTGTATCTAACTGATTTCTTCATCAAATGTGCTCAATTTACATGTAAGATAGGCCTCTGTACCTACCAGCCCAACCAACTCCTCCTGGACTCTGAAAGTGCTTTCCTGCACCTGCATTATCAGCAGTAATCATAACAGTTTTATAATCCAAACTATGCCCTTAGTTAAGCTGTTGATGGAACAAGATGGAACAGAATCCTGCAAACTGTGTTGGCGCTGCACGACTAACAGGAAAACATCACTAACGGCAGCAGACAAGACTGGTTACATAGTGCGTATATACCGAGTAAGAAAGCACACTTTAGGACCAAACATTTTTTTCCTTTTCAGTGGAAAATTCCTTCCTCTTTGGAAAACAAATTCCTGCCATTCTCCCACCAGGAAAGTGATGTCAATGTACTTCCTTTTATTTAATTTGCTGATTTTTCACAACAGCATGCCAGGCTTTCACAGAAGCACTAGAAGAGATTTGTTTTCTCTTGCTCTAATTATGATACATAGTATGTTACATGTGCAACTAAAATCCAGAGAACCTCCCCTGATTACAATTTCCAAGTAGGACAAAGCTCCATGCATACACAAGTTTACAATATCTTGCTTAACTCACAACATTCCTCCCCATATCCCACAGCCCCCGTCTCTAACACAGCAGAGGAACTCAAGTTTGGAAGAAATACATTTTTTAAGTTCTATTCAAGTTTGGTCCAAACAATTTTGTAAAAACAACACAAAGTTCCAAAATATTAACTCAGTGTCTGTCAATATGGAAACCCAGTCAGTTTATTTCTTTTAAAAAAAAGTAACAAAGTAGCTTACAATGATGCAACGTTAGAATTTCTCTGGAAAAGCTATCATTTCTTCCTTGATTCTGTTCTCTATGTGTAATATGAAACTGCTGTCTGTATTCTGAAGATTGTAGCTGACGAAGATCTGTTTTTTGGTCTTCCTGGCTAAAATACAAAACAAAGAACAGTCATCTATTACTTGTTCCAATATTAGTGCAGGTAGTAATCAAACATTTTATGGAGAGAAATAAGGCAAGTTTCCCATACCACAATACAAATGCACTGACCTGGAGGAACCACCTCTAAAGTAGTAGTATAACCTACATGCCTACTCAGTCTGGCTTGTTGGCTAAAAACCTTAGATAGCAGTCAGTGATGAGTGCTGGGTGTCAGATGTGTCAGTTAAGTTAGGGCAGGGGTGGGCAAACGTTTTGGCCTGAGGGCCACATTGGGGTTGCGCAACTGTATGGAGGACTGGGTAGGGAAGGCTGTGCCTCCCCAAACAGCCTGGCCCCTGCCCCCTATCCGACCCCTCCCACTTCCCACCCCCTGACTGCCCCCCTCAGAATCCCTGACCCATCCAACCTGCCCGCTGCCGGGACCCCCGCCTCCTGTCCCCTGACTGCCCCAACCCCTATCCACAACTCTGCCCCCTGACAGCCCCCCCGGGACTCCCACCCTCTATCCAACCACCCCTGCCCCTACCTGCCCCCCGCTCCCTGTCCCCTGACAGGCTCCCCGGGACTCCCACCCCTCCCTGTTCCCCATCCCCTGACCGCCCCCTCCTCCCTGATTGCCCTCCAGGACCCCCCGCTCCCTTACCCAACTCCCCTGCTCCCTTACCAGAAGCAGGAGCTCGCAGCCGCAACACCCAGCCAGAGCCAGCTGCGCTGCCCATTGGAAGCGGCGGGCCAGAGCGCAGCCCGTGCGGCGGCATGGCTGTGGGGAAGGGGGGACAGCAGGGGAGGGGCTGGGTTCTAGGCTCCCCGGCCGGGAACTCAGGGGCCGGGCAGGACGGTCCTGCGGGCCGGCTGTAGCCCATGGGCCGTAGTTTGCCCACGTCTGGGTTAGGGCCTGATTCAAAGTTCACAGTAGTTAATGGAAAGGCTCCCACTGACTTCAACTGGTTTTGGATCAGGCTCTTAAAGATAATGTAGTTCAAGATAAATTACAGGTTATACTGGACTCCTTACCAGATTACACAAACTAAACTGAAGAGAGAACTTATGCTCAAAGATGCTTTAAGAAGGAAGGGATAGAATTAAGTAATTAGACATTCAAAAAAGCCTAGTAGAAAAATTCTAGGATAATCTAATGATAAAGTAGATACCATATTACCTGATCTATGTACATTATATAAAAGTTATTTTCCATGACAGACCTAACAGTGGTGGCAAAAAAAATAAATCAATCAATCCCCAGACTGTGGAAAGATGGCTCTCAATGATCAGCAGGTGAATGGATGACATGAAAAAAAGTTACAGTATAGAAAACAGACTCCCTAGTTTTGATAAAATAATACCTAGGCACTCATACAACGCCATCTTTAATGATCAACTTCCTCTTGGCTCAGTGAGAAGAGGGAGCCCCATGAACTGCTTCTGAAATTGATTCATTTTCCTTTTAACAATTCGCACAATAACGTTAATGGGATGTGGCTTCTTGCGCTAATATGCTACAACTTGAAAAACAAGCATCTCTGCCTTGGTATTGGCCCCTGAGGTACAAAGGCTCATTTTATCATCAATGCTTAAAAATTCTCACATTGAATAACTGCAGTACTAATTCTAAACGGAAAGTTAATTAATTGCCACACCACTTTAACCAACAGACTGAGTTCTGAATTACTTCTGCACCATGTCTGGCCTTAGTCGTCTGGAGGAGACATGAAATGGAGTTTCCAACGCTTGTGAATGCTACTGGTCCCTTGACGCTTTTTGCAAGAGTAGGGATGTTAACCCCCGTGTCCTGGTCGAAACTCCAGTAGGGTAGTTAGAGCCTGCCCCCATCTAAACTGTCCTGCAGAGTCAACTGGATATATGTGCTGCTCATTACATTCCCTTGAAATGAGAAGAGAAGGGGGGAATTTATACCCAAAATACTACAATGATCTCTGATGTTACTCTGCCTCCTCATCCCCTCAGAGGGGTTAGATCTGCAACTTCAAAGAACTGGAAGGGTTTTGTGCCACTCAAGCTAGTGAAACGTAGGCCCAGATCCTCAAAGATATGTAGGTACCTAACTCCCCTTGAAATGAATGAGTTCAGTGCCTAAATACCTTTGAGGATCTGAGCAGTAGTTTGACACCTGGCTGATCCATAACCACACCGAGCAGATGTCATTCCACACATCCCACCTGCTCTCCTTTAGCCTAGACAGCATGACTAGCTCTTGAGCTGTACTGAGCAAGCAAGTCCTTCTCCACAGCGGAAACGCTGGTTAACCAGCAATGAGATCCACAGCATCCTGATTCACAATCTCAACATTGCAATAGTCTTGGAGAAGAAAAGCTCCTGTAGGATTGGGAGAGGGCACAAACGTGGAGGAGAGTTGCGGCTCCCCGGCTCATGGACATACCACGGCTGTTCTGACTACTTGTGCTCTCATCTATAACGTAGGTAGAGGGGAGCATTCAGTTAAGGGTTTCACTTTCTGGACTACAGCACTGCTCTGAGCTATTAGACAGATGCCCCATTCCACCCCAGAGGTGGCTTCATTTCACTGGTGAGGCGATTCCTGTGTGCATATGTCCATTTCCTTAAATCTGCAATCTGGGCCAATAATTTCTAGAGTGCTTTGGGATCTTTCTGGCTGAAGAGAGCTGTAGGATGTAAAGGTAGCTTTTATTTATGCATGTACAATTCTGCACATATTTGTGCAAGCATCGGTGTTTGCATCTGCAGAGTGCAGGCACATGCACGTTAAGCTGTCTAATGCCTGTGCATGCACAGGCATTAGAATTTGTATTGAAGCAATGAACGATATTTAAAAGTGCATATGCAAGTGGGGGGGGGGGGAGTGGATAGGGAGAGGCCTACCTTGAAAGTTTATTCCTGTCCTATATTAATCACTCAACAAAGCATAGGGATTACTGAAATGCAAAGCCCTCATTATATTTGTTATCAATAATGTCCCTCAGCAGCAGTGCCAGGAGATTCCTAGGATAACACTCCTATTACAAGCAATGAAACCAAGTGCTTTTTGCCTTTCAAACTCTGTAGTAAAGTAGAACCTCAGTTACAAACTGACTGGTCAACCACACACCTCATTTGGAACAGGAAGTACGCAATCAGGGAACAACAAAGATGGGGGGAAAAAACAAACACAGTACTTTGTTAAACTACTAAAACAGTTAAGGGAAAGTTTAAAAAAAGATTTGCAAGGTAAGGAAACTGTTTCTGTGCTTGTTTCATTTAAATTAAGATGGTTAAAAGTAGCATTTTTCTTCTGCATAGTAAAGTTTCAAAGCTGTATTAAGACAATGTTCAGTTGTCAACTTTTGAAAAAACAACCGTAATGTTTTGTTCAGAGTTATGAACATTTCAGGATTACAAACAACCTCCATTTCCGACGTGTTTGTAACTGAGGTTCTACTGCAGATATATAGAGGTAGAGAACAGTAGCACTGACTCAGTAAGGTATTTAAGCACATGCCTAACTTTAAGCAGGTGAGCAGTAGAAATGTGAAAAGTTAGGCATGAAGAATCCAAAGCCATTAAGAATAAAAGCTTTTCCTCAAGGATGATTCACACTAATGCTTTGCTTTAACACAATGCACGCTTCAAGCATGGTCAGCCAATATTTAAGCTCATGTCTACATGAGACAAATGTATCATAGAATCATAGAATATCAGGGTTGAAAGGGACTTCAGGAGGTCATCTAGTCCAACCCCCTGCTCAAAGCAGGACCAATTCCCAACTAAATCATCCCAGCCAGGGCTTTGTCAAGCCGGGCCTTAAAAACCTCCAAGGAAGGAGACTCCACCACCTCCCTAGGTAACGCATTCCAGTGCTTCACCACCCTCCTAGTGAACTAGTGTTTCCTAATATCCAACCTAGACCTCCCCCACTGCAACTTGAGACCATTGCTCCTTGTTCTGTCATCTGCCACCATTGAGAACAGCCGAGTTCCATCCTCTTTGGAACCCCCCTTCAGGTAGTTGAAGGCTGCTATCAAATCCCCCCTCATTCTTCTCTTCTGGAGACTAAACAACCCCAGTTCCCTCAGCCTCTCCTCATAAGTCATGCGCTCCAGACCCCTAATCATTTTTGTTGCCCTCCGCTGGACTCTTTCCAATTTTTCCACATCCTTCTTGTAGTGTGGGGCCCAAAACTGGACACAGTACTCCAGATGAGGCCTCACCAATGTCGAATAAAGGGGAACGATCACGTCCCTCGATCTGCTGGCAATGCCCCTACTTATACAGCCCAAAATGCCGTTAGCCTTCTTGGCAACAAGAGCACACTGTTGACTCATATCCAGCTTCTCGTCCACTGTGAACCCTAGGTCCTTTTCTACAGAACTGCTACCTAGCCATTCGGTCCCTAGTCTGTAGCTGTGCATGGGATTCTTCCGTCCTAAGTGCAGGACTCTGCACTTGTCCTTGTTGAACCTCATCAGGTTTCTTTTGGCCCAATCCTCTAATTTGTCTAGGTCCCTCTGTATCCGATCCCTACCCTCTAGTGTATCTACCACGCCTCCTAGTTTAGTGTCATCGGCAAACTTACTGAGAGTGCAGTCCACACCATCCTCCAGATCATTAATAAAGATATTAAACAAAACCGGCATCTTATTGAGAAGTCAGGCAACATAACTTGTGGTGACAACAAAGGTGCTTCATTGCCAAAGATGCGAGGTGAAAGCAAAAACAACCAAAGAATTTAAAAAGGATTCCCAAAAGTATAAGTGTGTTATAAAATCTCTGAACCATTCAAGAACGCACCTAGTCGCTGGGCTAGAGAATTTGAGGTGGTGTCAGAGGCATCTCCCAGGAGTGATGTAGACACTGGAATGGAGTCCTGAAAAGAAAGCAAAGAATCAATTGTTTATTCTGTACTAAAATTAGCTATTTTTTCCCCGATGAGATGGCTGCATATAAGAAGTCACAACAATAATCACTTTTTCTGTTTTGGGTGTAAAGAAAGAGGACCTTTCCTACAATCATTTGAGTACTTGTGTGCTACCATGTCACGGTGAACTCCAACATGTAAAAAAACCCCAAAACAACCCAATCACAGTGTCCTTTACATTATATAAAGATGGTGGAGGGGAGTTTCCAAAAGCACCAGGAACACTTGCAATGAATCTGTAATTATACTGACTTGTATTCCCAAATCCCTGAGGCACTTTTGAAAATCTCCCCTGGTGTCTACAATTTTTTATGCAGTGTATCCATTAAAATAGCCTTTAATTACCCACACCAATACTATTTCACAAAGAATACCATATATAGTTTTTCCTATATAGTTTTTAAAGAAGAAAAATTCCATAACCTGGAAATACTTGAGTAGACACCACCTAAATATTCTGTCCCATACAAGAATCCAATTCTGCAACCCTTGTTCATGCTGAGAAGTAAACAATTGAGTATTACTTATTGAGGAGTGCACAACTGGGCCCTCACTAAGGCATGGGCTCCTATGAAGCCTGTGTTGCTGAAGAAACACTGCCTTATAGAAAACTTTATGCGCTGGACACATTTTGAAGTGTGTGTACCACTGTGCATGGTCTGGCTATGTCTATACTGCAATGAGACACCTAGAGCTGGCCTGTGCCAGCTAACTTGGGCTCGGGCTGTTTAATCGCAGTATAAACCTACCCTATGAGGCAAGTTTCCTACACAGTCCTGCCCCATTCAAAGTGTGTTATACTGGCAGTAAGTGATGAAGGGCTCCTAACACAATGGAGTCTTGGTGCATACCTGGAGCTCCTAGAAGCTACCGCAATCCAAATAACAACGCACAGCCATAGACTT
This sequence comes from Terrapene triunguis, assembly GCF_002925995.2. Classification (NCBI taxonomy): domain Eukaryota; kingdom Metazoa; phylum Chordata; order Testudines; family Emydidae; genus Terrapene; species Terrapene triunguis. The sequence continues at coordinate 639,953 of NW_020664408.1, read as the reverse complement.
TAAGGCCAGATGGCCCTGAGCATGTGGGCAAGACCCACCTGGGAAAGAATTCACTGTAGTAACTCAGAACCCTCCTCATCTAGTGTCCCATCTCTGGCTGTAGCAGACATTTTTGAATTAATCAATTAATTCAATCCCCATTTACTCCCTTATCAAAGAGGTATGGCTCCTTACTATGCAGTAAATAAGATGTACTCTTCCACAGACCTGTCTCATTCAATGCACAGATCTTGAATACACTAAAAAAAATTACTACACAGTCAAAATTGTCATGCAGGCACAGCCTGCTATGTCCCCCTTTGGAATACTGGCAAACTGTTGTCAAATATATTGCAATTGTCAAAATCTACTACAGATGAGCAAAGTGCAATTTTCAAAGGCTTACGCTGAGCCAAATCATCCAGCCAATTTGCATCAAAATACCTGGAGCACAGATCAACTGAATAGAGCACTAAAATGGGAGTCAGGAGACCTGGATTCTAATCCTGGCTCTGCCCACTAGCCTGATGCGAGACATTGGGCTGTTGTCTCTCTTCAATTCTGTGCCTCAGTTTTCCCCATCCATAAAATGGGGATAATACTTTCTCCTGTAACGCACTGTGAGATCTACAGAGGAAAAATGGTCTCATGCAATACCCACTGAAGTCAATGGGAGTCTTTCCATTGACTTCTGTAGTTTCACCAGATCCTCTAAGGGTTAAGTATCATGATAACACTTGAAGACACTTTTCTGTCAAATTTTACCCATTTCTCTGCCAAATTACATATTTATACCTTTCATCTATTTGACAAAATGCTGCAATGAAAGGAAATATTACCCCTCCCTCCTACATAAACTCTTTTAGTTCTCAAAAGCTGCTCAACTGTTCATCCTAAAATTTCAACTCTTGAGAGGGAAGTTCAGCAAAGGTATAAATGACAGAAAAGGTGTTCAAATGGAAACTCTTGGGTAGTGTGTAGACTAGAAAAATAAATAGTGGGTAACGTTTTCAAAAGCATTTAATCACGTAGGAGCCTACATCCCATTATTAAAAGTAAGTCTAATTGAAAGTAATGGAATTTAAGCTCCTCAATAGGTGCTTTTGAAAATTTTACCCAGGCCTTGGTCTACACCTAAAACTTAGGGCTGGGTTATCCAAAGTTAGGTTGGCTTGGCTTAATTACAATGCACAGAGCATGCAGGCCTAGGTACCGCCTCTCAGAAAGGTAGATTTCATACAGCCACATAAGAACCCCTTCTATTGCTGTAGTAAATGCCTATACTACAGCTGTTTTAGGTGGGAAATGTTTAAACACTGGAGGGGAGGGGGCTGCCTCCCCCCGCGGCTCTTGCTACAGCCCTAGTTGTGTCTACATTGTGTGACCAAGTTAGGTCAACCTAACCCGCTGTGTAGACACAGCTAGGTCAATCATGCTTGGATGAATTCTTCTGCAGACCTAGTTGCTGCCGCTGGAGGGCTACAGGGATGGCCAGACCGCTTCCCTCGCTCTCACTGCAGCTAGCACTTACACTACAGCAGCACGGCTTTGCCGCTGGGGCCTAGCCAGCCCCCACTGTGCAACTTCGCACCTCCAGCCGGGTCGGCATCTTCAGAACTGCATTAACCCGCCCCATCCTAGGCCACCCCCTAGACCGGCCAGGCCCCGTTCACACGATGTCAAAGGGGATCAAGCCTGTTTACACGAGGGCTTAAAACGTGGCAGCCGCTAAAACCCTCTTTGCGAACATCTTCCTAGTGGGCTCGGGCCCGCGGGCCACCTGCCAGCACCGTGGGGCGCGGGGAAGGGGCTCTGTGCCCCAGGCGCTGAGCGCGGTGCGAACGCCCGGCGGGGAGGGATGAAGGGGGGGGCGGCGCAGCCCGGGGCTGCGGGGGCAGGAAGGCGGGTGAGTGGGGAGCACGGGGGGGGCTCTGCCGCTAGCTCCGTGTAGCGAGCCGAGGGGGGCCCGGCACTCACGTGGGGGCTGCACATGGCCACGGCCAGGCTGCGGAGCGCGGGCTCCGCCCCCACCCAGAGGAAGAGCGAGTCCCGCAGCCGCATGGCGTGGAAGTGCACGAGCTGCTCGCCCGCGCGCCCGCAGAAATCGTGCAGGGAGATCCCGGCCGGGGCGGCCCCCTCCGGCGCGTGGCGCGGGGACCCCGCCGCCTCCGCCTGCTGCTGCGGCTCCATCCGTCTCCCGCCCGGCCCCGCGCCCGGCCCCGCGCCCGGCCCGGCCTGCCGCTGCCAGGCCAGAGCAAACGATCCCCGAGCGCAGCGCAGGCCTGGCCCGCGTCTCGCTCGCCGCGCCCACCGGCGGTGGGCAGGGGGCCAAACCCGTCCCTCCCCCCGCTCCAGGGCTCCTCCCCCCGACCTGCCCCGTCCCTCCGGGTTGTTCCCAGCTGGCCCCTGCCTGCCCTGTGTCCCCCCCCCCGCCTTATTCCTGCTCTCAGCCTTCACCCCAGCTCCTGTCCCTGCAGCCCCTGGGTGCCCCTGAGCTGGCGTTGGGTGGAGCTGGGGATGCCCAGGGCCGCTAAAACCTGGCTGCCCCTACCCACCCCGGGGGCCTTCTGCTGCAACCCCCACTTCTCCTTTAGGGCCTGGCTTTGGTCCGAACTGCAGATGAGCCTAGGGGACTGAGGGTCCCCGTATTGTACCCGACCTATTGCGGGGGTGGACATTTAAAGGCAGTGCTCTCGGGTCCAAGCCTTGTTACTTCCACATCCAAGGAGGATCTAGCTCAGGCTTAGGGCCATGCCGCAGGCCCCTGCTCCTGGAGGCACAAGCTCAGCTTTCTTTTCATGGTTGTGAAATGACGAAACTTGAAAACGTGACCCGTGCAGCTGTGGTCTGCCTGAGTCAGCAGAAAACCTGATGCAATAGCTCAAAAATATTAACTGCCCCATGCATCTCATTGGTATGAGCGGTGGGGGGGGTTGTTTAACTCCAAGACCCACTGCTCTGGAGAACCCGTCAATTCTATCCATCATTGGATTTTGTGTGTGGTGAGAAGCATGCGGTGGCCCAACTCACACACCCCTTCCCCCGGAAGACAGATGCCTGCGGCTCCACAGGGGGGGTAGGCTCCTATTGCCACTCCTGAGATGAGAGGTTGGGAGGAGAAAAGACCTCACAGCCACTCCAAGCGGGGGCCGGGCCACTGAAGGCCCCATCTCGTAGTGTGCCTAGGGCCCTGTATTGCCTAAATTGAGTCATCCCCTCAGGATGCTTCTGTAGATAACAGCAAATATACAGCACTCTTTATCCATAGATCTCAAAGCACTTTACAAGGGATAGTAAGCATTATTATATCCACTTTACAGATGGGGAAAGTGAGGCCTAGAGAGTTTACAGGCTTGCTTTGAAGAGTTGCTACACCGCCACAACTGTATTCTAAGTCAATTGAAGGTGCTCTGCACCTTTGAGAATCAGTTTTTTTTATTCAGGAGCCTTCGTATGGAGTTAAGAGCCTAACAAGGTATCCAAGTTTGAAAATGTTACCTCTTGTCTTCTATAGAAAGATTGTTCTGTCCACTACTCTAGGCTTGGAACACACAAAGTTACTATGTACACAGGAAATATTGAAAGACAAAGACAAAGATGTTTTGTTTTTATCCAATGGAGAATTGTGAAAGTGTGATTGTGGAAATAATCAAGTAGCCATCACTACACACTCGCTTCAGTACAGGAGAAGTAGGATTTGATAGGCTGGGGGAAAGCCGACAGGTGCAGAGGAGCATGTGGTTTGGACAGAGACATCCCTTAGGGGAGGATCTACAAATGGAGATTCTCTATGTCCTAGTAAAGAGGAGAGTATGGAAGATGATAAAATACAGGTAGGATCTGATGTGAAACAGTCAAATGAAAAAAAGTCTCATTCAATTACATCATGTAAAGGGAGACAGCTAAAAAGTGACAACCTTTTAAAGTGCTTAAATATCAATGCTAGAAATCTAAATAATAAAATGGGTGAACTAGAGTGTCTCGTATTAAATGAGGATATTAATATAATAGGCATCACAGAAACTCGGTGGAATGAGTATAATCAATGGGACACAATAATGCCAGGGTACAAAATATATCGGAAGGACAGAACAGGCCATGCTGGTAGGGGAGTGGCACTATATGTGAAAGAAAGCATAGAATCAAATGAAGTAAAAATCTTAAATGAACCAAACTGTACCATAAAATCTCTATGGATAGTAATTCCATGCTCGAATAATAAGAATATAGAGTAGGGATATATTACCGACCACCTGACCAGGATTGTGATAGTGACTGTGAAATGCTCAGGGAGATTAGAGAGGCTATTAAAATAAAAAACTCAATAATAGTGGGGGATTTCAACGATCCCCATATTGACTGAGTACATATCACCTTAGGACGGGATGCAGAGATAAAGTTTCTTGACACCTTAAATGACTGCTTCTTGGAGCAGCTAGTCCTGGAACACAGAAGAGGAGAGGCAATTCTTGATTTAGTCCTAAGTGGAGCACAGGATCTGGTCCAAGAGGTGAATAGAGCTGGACCGCTTGGTAATAGTGACCATAATATAATTAAATTTAACATCCCTGTGACGGGGGAAACACCACAGAGGCCCAACTTGTAACATTTAATTTCAGAAAGGGGAACTACACAAGAAATGAGGCAGTTAGTTAAACAGAAATTAAAAGGTACAGAGCCAAAAGTGAAATCCCTGCAAGCTGCATGGAAACTTTTTTAAGACACCATAATAGAGGCTCAACTTCAATGTATACCCCAAATTAAAAAAACATAGAGAACCAAAAAAGAGCCACCGTGGCTAAACAACAAAATAAGAGAAGCAGTGAGAGGCAAAAAGGCATCCTTTAAAAAGTGGAAGTTAAATCCTAGTGAGGAAAATAGAAAGGAGCATAAACTCTTTAAAATGAAGTGTAAAAATATAATTAGGAAGGCCAAAAAAGAATTTGAAGAACAGCTAGCCAAAGATTCAAAAAGTAATAGCAAAAAAAATTTTAAGTACATCAGAAGCAGAAAGTCTGCTAAACAACCAGCAGGGCCACTGGACGATTGAGATGCTAAAGGAGCACTCAAGGACGATAAGGTCATTGCGGAGAAACTAAATGAATTCTGTGCATTGGTCTTCATGGTTGAGAGGATGTGAGGGAGATTCCCAAACCTGAGCCATTCTTTTTAGGTGACAAATCTGAGGAACTGTCCCAGATTGAGGTGTCATTAGAGGAGGTTTTGGAACAAATTGATAAACTAAACAGTAATAAGTCACCAGGACCAGATGGTATTCACACAAGAGTTGTGAAGGAACTCAAATGTGAAATTGCAGGACTACTAACCATAGTCTGTAACCTATAATTTAAATCAGCTTCTGTACCAAATGACTGGAGGATAGCAAATGTGATGCCAATTTTTAAAAAGGGCTCCAGAGGTGACCCCAGCAATTATAGGCTGGTAAACCTGACTTCAGTCCCAGGCAAACTGGTTGAAACGATAGTAAAGAACAGAATTGTCAGACACATAGATGAACATAATTTGTTGGGGAAGAGTCAACATGGTTTTTGTAAAGGGAAATCATGCCTCACCAATCTACTAGAAGTCTTTGAGGAGGTCAACAAGCATGTGAACAAGGATATAGTGGATATAGCATATTTAGATTTTCAGAAAGGCTTTGACAAGATCCCTCACCAAAGGCTCTTAAGCAAAGTAAGCAGTTATGGGATAAGAGGGAAGGTCCTCTCATGGATTGGTAACTGGTTAAAAGACAGAAAACAAAGGGTAGGAATAAATGTTCAGTTTTCGGAATGGAGAGAGGTAAATAGTGGTGTCCCCCACGGGTCCGTACTGGTCCCAATCCTATTCAACATATTCATAAATGATCTGGAAAAAGGGGTAAACAGTGAGGTGGCACAATTTGCAGATGATACAAAACTACTCAAGATAGTTAAGGCAGACTGCAATGAACTACAAAATGATCTCTCAAAACTGGGTGACTGGGCAACAAAATGGCAGATGAAATTCAATGTTGATAAATGCAAAGTAATGTACATTGGAAAACATAATCCCAACTATACATATAAAATGATGGGATCTAAATTAGCTTTTACCACTCAAAGAGTCATTGTGGATAGTTCTCTGAAAACATCCACCCAATGTGCAGTGGTAGTCAAAAAAGCTAACAGAATGTTGGGAATCATTAAGAAAGTGATAGATAATAAGACAGAAAATATCATATTGCCTCTATAGAAATCCATGGTACGCCCACATCTACTGTGTGCAGATGTGGGCGCCATATCTCAAAAAAGATATATTGGAATTGGAAAGGGGCAACAAAAATTATTAAGGGCATGGAACGGCTGCCATATGAGGAGAGCTTAATAAGACTGGGACTTTTCAGCTTGGAAAAGAGATGAATAAGGGGAGATATGATAGAGGTCTATAAAATCATGACTGGTGTGGAGAAAGTAAATAAAGAAGTGTTATTTACTCCTTCTCATAACACAAGAACAAGGGGTCACCAAATGAAATTAATAGGCAGCAGGTTTAAAACAAACAAAAGGAAGTATTTTTTCACACAATTCACAGTCAACCTGTGGAACTCCTTGCCAGAGGATGTTGTGAAGGCCAAGACTATAACAGGGTTCAAAAAAGAACTAGATAAATTCATGTAGGATAGGTCCATCAATGGCTATTAGCCAGAATGGGCAGGGATGGTGTCCTTAGCCTCTGTTTTCCAGAAGCTGGAAATGGGCGACAAGGAATGGATCACTTGATGATTACCTGTTCTGTTCATTGTCTCTGAGGCACCTGGCATTGGCACTGTCGGAAGACAGGATACAGGGCTAGATAGACCTTTGGTCTGACCTAGTATGGCCTTTCTTATGTTCTTATGAACCAAAAGGAAATATTTGATGTTTTGAAACATTTGAAGCAAACAGGCAGCTTGAGTTTTAGGTCTCTACTACTCAAATATACAGGAAGATAAATACAGAAAATATTACACAGAAGCAGACTTGCATCTAAATAGGTGTTTCCAAAATTTCCAACCAGGCAAAGAACACAATAGAGAGAATTCTGACAACAGCTGCAGTTGTGGTGGCTGGAATCCACCAGATGGCACAGTAAATTGGCAAGATGATCTATCAAAGCTAAAGGTAAACTGGGATACAGCTGGCTATAATAAATTACACTGCATGTGCCTCAGGATCTGCAGAGCCAAAGTCCTGATTCTTGAGCGTTTGCCAACATGCTATCCCATACCAGAAATCTCTGGGAGGATAATGTTGATACTGTCCTTACTCAAGTCTGTAGACAGCAAGTTTACTCAGATGGAGGCTACTGGTATTTGCTGATGTGTCTGAAGAAAGTGCGATCCTGAAAGAAAGGTGCTGCCTTGGGGATGACCACTCTGTCCTCCTCCTTCAACCACTAGGATACAGCAAGGCTGTTTGCTTCCTAGTCCTTCATAAGCTAGAACTTTGTTCGCTGTGATCATCACTGAGAACAGCTGATGAAATCAACCCGGACATGTCTGCTCTGCTTGCAGGAGCAGCGAGTTATATGAGCCTGTGGTGCATTGCTCCAGGAATATTCAGGGCCCGGGGGCCCAGCACCACAATGTTCGGGACCGGGTCTCTCCCACCGTCCCGCCTGCCACCCCCACACGCCTCTCCTGGAGTGTCTCCTGGCCCTGTCTGCAGCCCCCAGGCAATTTAAAAGGTCCCCGGGAGCCCCCGGACACCATTGGCAGCACAACGGGACTAGGCCTCGCTCCGCGGGCTGCCCCCGCCCCACGCTCACTCCGCAACTCCCATTGGCCGGGAACTGTGGCCAATGGGAGCTGTGGGGGTGGGGCCTGCGGACAGTGGCACGCGGAGACACACACACATCCCCGCGCCTAGGAGCCGCTGCCAGAGGGATATGCGGGTCGCCTTCGGGAGCCACCCAAGGTAAGTGCCGCATCCCTCACCCGCTCCTGCACCCCAACCCCCTACCCCATCCCAGAGCCCGCACCCAAACTCCCTCCCAGAACCTGAACCCCAACCCAGAGCCTGCACGCCAAACCCCCTCCCGCACCCAAACTCCCTCCCAGAGCCTGCCCCTCCCCTTGCACCCCAGCCCAGAGCCCGCACCCAAACTCCCTCCCAGAGCCCGACCCCTTACCCCTCCTGCACCCAAACTCCCTCCCAGTGCCCAAACCCCCTTCTGTACCCAAACTCCCTCCCAGAGCCCACACCCCTCACTCCCTCCAGAACCCCAGCCCAGAGCCCACACCGATCACCCAAACTCCCTCCTGGAACCCGCACCCCTACCACACCCAAACACCTTCCTAGAGCCTGCACCCCAAACCCTGTACCGCTCCCAAACTCCCTCCCAGAGCCTTAGGCAAGTGGGGGGGGGATGGCGGGGGCGGGACTTGGACCCATTCTGGGCACCACCAAAAATTATACCAACCTGCCGCCCCTGTCGGCTTGGGGCTTCAGTGTTCCCATTGTATGGAAGGCTGTGGACTTTTAAAATCTGAGAGTAGTAGTATGCTAGTATAAACAGACTGATAACCTCTCCAGAGTTAGCTGAAACATTATAAACAGACTGATAACTCTCCAGAGTTCCATTATAATGCTCATTTTCACCCTCCAAACCCCTATGTGTCTCTGACAATCCACAGCTCTGTGTTTCCAAATTGTAAACGTTAACTTTCAGGTTGAGGCAGAATTTTTTTCATCATTACATTTAAGGAAAATTCATAAAAGACTTTGAAAATTTTCAGAGTAGCAGCCGTGTTAGTCTGAATCCACCCTTAGAAATCATTTATTTCTGAAATGTGACAAAGAACCAGACCCTCAGCCCTGCTACGTTATTGTTCTGCTACAGCATGGCTGAGTGTACCCAGGCATGGGAAGCCTCAGCTTCTGTAAAGCTGACATAGCTGACTCTGTCTCACAATCCCCTGTGACGTTGTGCCGTCTATATGGTTTTATAAAAACATGATAAGTGAATATAATGTAACTGGAATATGCTTCATGTAAAAGGTCTCTTGTAAAGTATCATTACATAGCTTACAATCTACTGAGTGTGATCATCCTATTTGTATAAATGTACCACTCTTGTATCTAAAACTAGAAATATAAAATATAACTCTGAGGGCCTATTGTAATTATGCAAAGTGTGGCCCATTAATGGTGGTTTGGAATCTTGATGACTCCCATTAACCAGGACCATTGTCTGCAGATGGCTGTGTTTTACCTGTGAGTCTTCCTGTATATGTGTGTGCTGGCAAGTGGGTAATGAAGTCTTACAGTGACATGTGATCATGTCACCTAAACTGGAATCCATCTTTAACCTGTTGCTTTTCCAGTGGGGGGGGGGGTGGAAACCCAGAGGGACAAAGGGTTCCCGTCTTATGCAAAAGATATGTAAAGGGGTGGAACAGAAAAAAGGGAGAGAGAGGAGCCATCATGAAGAATCCCCTAGCTACCACCTAAGCTGGAACAAGAGCTGCACCAGGGGAAAGAATTGTGCCCAGGCCTGGAAGGTGTCCAGTCTGAGGAAAAAACGTACTGAAGCATCTCTAAGGGTGAGATTATCTGTATTTAGTTTGATTAGACATAGATTTGCGCATTTTATTTTATTTTGCTTGGTGACTTACTTTGTTCTGTCTGTTACTACTTGGAACCACTTAAATCCTACTTTCTGTATTTAATAAAATCACTTTTTACTTATTAATTAACTCAGAGTATGTGTTAATACCTGGGGGAGCAAACAACTGTGCATATCTCTCTATCAGTGTTATAGAGGGCGAACAATTTATGAGTTTACTCTGCATAAGCTTTATACAGGGTAAAACTGATTCATTTGGGTTTAGACCCCATTGGGAGTTGGGCATCTGAGTGCTAAAGACAAGCACACTTCTGTGAGCTGTTTTCAGGTAAACCCGCGGCTTTGGTGCAAGTAATTCAGAGCCTGGGTGTGTGTTGGAGCAGACAGGAGTGTCTGGCTCAGCAAGACAGGGTGCTGGAGTCCTGAGCTGGCAGGGAAAACAGGGATAGAAGTAGTCTTGGCACACCAGGTGGCAGCTCCCAAGGGGGTTTCTGTGATCCAACCCATCACATCCCCCACCTCAGCATTGGGAGGAGGAGCAAAGGCAAGGCCAAGCATGATGTTCCCTTGGATGTCTCCACCAGCATAATGACCCATAGGGGCCCATTACAACCTGACTCTGAACCAGTCCATGGCAGCTACAGGGATAAGAAGAGTGGAAAGGTGGCAAAAAGCCACCTTTGTCCTCCCTCCTAAGTGCATTTAACTCTGGCTCAGCCTGCCTGAGGATCTGACTCAAAATGGGTAACATTTCTTTGTAGCCCTCTGTATTGTTAATGTGATCACATTCTAACTCTGAATTTAGTGGGGGGTATAATGTCGAAAGATTTATCCAAAACCAGGGGAAATAAATTGTTTTGCAGGGTTGTAGCCATTTTGGTCCCAGGATAGTACAGCGACAAGGTGTGGAAGGTAATACCTTTTATTGGACTAACTCTGTTCAGAAGTTGGTCCCATAAAATATATTACCTTGCCCACCTTCTCTCTTCATCTTCTAGGGAAGATTAATGCTATTCATCACTAATGCATTAGTATCTGTCACTGATGCAGAAAGAAAAACAGCGTGACAGATCAATTTCCACCTAAAGGCAACCATACAAATGTAGGGCCAGATTGTCCATTGCATCTGAGTAGAACCTGGATGCAGTGGAGTGGGGTGAATGCCACCAGGGAGCCAGCTGTGGTCCCCAGTTGAGGATCTGACATAGCAAAGCTGCACTCCACCACAGTCCTCCCCACCTCTGACATGCCACCTTATGCTGAGATGGATGGAAGTAAGGACTACAGATATGCTGGTTGGGGGCCAGAGTGCTCAGCACCTTGCAGGACTGAGCCCTAGATCCTCCAAAGCTCTCCCCATTTCACTGCATCAAGTTCAAACTTCTTATCCTCGCCTTGCAGGCCCTTTACTATTCTGCCCCTTCCTACGTGTCTGCTCTTATCTCCAGGGGTGCTGGAACAATTGGTATAGTTGGGGTGCTGAGAGCCATTGAACCAAACTGTAAATCCTGTATCTGATAGAAACCACTTCAAGCCAGGGGTGTGGCAGCACTTTCAGCACTTCTAGTTCCAGCACCTATGCTTATCTCTGATTGTGTTGTCCCCATCGCGTTTGCTCAACCAACCGTAACAGCCTGCTACACCCGTTTGCCACTGTCTCACACACACGTCTGCGTACTATCTTTCGTAGGACTCCTTAAATAAGAAGTACCCTTCTTGAACTGATTTATAAGGTCCAGTAACCTGTTCTTCCTATCGCTCCACAATACCCACCTCTGCTGCACTTACCATATCAAATTATAATAAAGCAACTGCAAGTGTGTATGTATTATTTCTTGTATCCCTCTCCTCGTGCCCTTCATATGGCAGTTGTCTCCTTAAGCTGTAGGTCTGTCAGGGTGGGGTTCATGTCTTTATGTGTTTGTACTGTGCCTATGGAGACCTGATTCAATACAAGTGACAATAAACCAATAGGGAAATTTAGGAATGAATCCTAGGCTCTAATGATGGAGACCCCATCACACATGTTCATCTTCTACAACAGTGTTATATTCTCTGAACGTTTCCCCGTCTCATTTTCATTTTAATCTAATTTGGTGTTGCCCTCTCTCCTATGTGAGCACCTTCAAAGAAAGCTCACTCACTTGGAAACTGCGCCTATCTCATCGTGTTGGGACAAGTTTCTCTTCAGCCCATCCAAGGTTTGATTTTCTTTCAAAGCTGCTGAGCGCCTATTGACATTCATTGGCATTACAGGTGTTCAGCTCTCTGAAATTCAGGGTCATAACAATCTGCACAATGAAAACTTGGGCACAGAAATCATATATTCTGCCCAACCACAGGTGTCTATATCAATACATCAGACTTCTGTCTATAGACGGTTCTGCATATTGAATACATCACTCGGAATACAGCTGTTCTATGTGGAACATTGCACACTCCTCTTTAAGACTGAAAGAGAAAAACACCCATCCAGAGAAGTGGAGATAATTGTTGCAGTGGGTTGGAAATGCAGCTATGAAACATGCTGCAGAGTGAGCGGACTTGTCTCAGGGCAGATCATTTGGTGTGAAATGAACATGTTATTGACCGTGCTGTAAAGGTATAAGAGTCAGAACACAAACAGAGGAGAAAACTCACTATATAACAACCTCATAGACTCATAGACTTTAAGGTCAGAAGGGACCATTATGGTCATCTAGTCTGACCTCCCGCATGATGCAGGCCACATAAGCTGACCCACCCACTTTCCCTTAACTCAGCTGTTGAAGTCTCCAGATCGTGATTTAAAGACTTCAAGTCGCAGAGAATCCTCCAGCTTGCGACCCCTGCCCTATGCTGCGGAGGAAGGCGAAAAACCTCCAGGGCCTCTGCCAATCTACCCTGGAGGAAAATTCCTTCCCGACCCCAAATATGGCGATCAGTAGAACCCCGAGCGTATAGGCACCCATTACCTTTTTAACAATCTCATCTTTATTATATGGTGATGAAAGTTTAATGTAATTTATGTTATGTCACATCTCTCATTTATGAGGCTGCAATTAGTATAAGCTGTGGTGTAAAGTTGGCTATCACAATACCAATACAGTAGATATAATGAAGAGAATACACTACTTGTGTGAGTGAATATGATGCGTAGTACTTAGGCCATGTCTACACTGGCACAGTTACACCACTGTAGTGTACATTGACAGAAGGTGGTTTTCTGTCAATGTAGTTACTCCCCCTCTTCAAGAGGCAGTAGCTAGGACAACAGAAGAATTCTAATGTCAACAGCTTAAAGTATCATCTTTCAAAAAAAAAAATCTTCTTTGATGTGGTTTGTAACTCAGTTGTTCACATTTCTCTCAGTAGATTGGCAGGGAGTCTATGGAGTGAGCAGATTCTCTGCCTCCCAAATGCCATTCTGCCAACATGTTCTGTATGCACCACATTGCTCTGCATTATTTTAACAGAGCTCAGCTGATGACCACTGTGATCCAATGATCAGCACACAAATCCAGACTTCTAGATTTCATTCAGGACTCTTCTACTGCCCCGCTACATGACCTTGTGCAAATCACTTATGCTCTTTGTGCCTTATTTCATCTGTCTGTAAAATGGGATAATTAACTAATACTGACCTAGTTCCCAAGGCTTTAATGGGGATTAAGGGGTGGATAACACTTTTCATGTCAGCGCCGCTATATTTGCAAAGTAATAACATTTTCCTGGTGTAGAATGAGACAGTCTTTTCCTGTTATGTGAGTCACTGGATTAGCTTGTCTTTGATCCAGCAGAATATTCACAATGTCCAAATTCATACACAGGAAGTGCAATGTTCAGTGACTCCCTCATTCCCGCAAGGGTTAGAAGAGGTTTTCCCTACTAGGTTCATCTAATAATATTTTACGTGGAAATAGCTCCTTTCACTTTAAAGGATCCCAAAGCAGCTTGCAAAGTTTGGCTCTAATGCCCCCATTTTGTGCATAAACGTGTCTATTGAGACTCATGGTGTCAAGAAGTGCACCAGAAATTGGAGGTTACATACCTGTGACCCACCTTGTAAGGCTCTTGGGAAAACAGGCAGGAAATGGGAATGTCGAGTGGAAATGAACATTGGAAAGGGTGAGAAAAGCTAGGGAGAGTAATGTGTGAGTAAGTAAACAGAGAGGGAAGAGAATATGTTAGGGAATTTCTCACTCACCGTATTTCGAAATTATGTCCGTGGCCTCAATATAATATATGACAGGGATGATATATCCTGCTATATTTTGTGTCAGAAATAGCTCTGTGTAGTCCACTTTGTAAGTGTGTGTTCTTTGTCTCCATCTACAGAGGATGTGAGTCTAATACAGCCCCCAGCTACAGAGACTAGCTCTTTTGTTCAAGTTGCAAAGATTTGTGCTTTCTGATCTAGAGGTCACTTATTCAGTCCATGCTGTTGACCAAGATGGTGGTCATCACGTATATGGGGGTTGACTAGGATTCAAATTGCATCTGAGAGGTTGGGATGAGCTTCCTTTGTCCAGAAGAAAATATGTAACCCACTGGTAAGATATGTGTGTTATTGTTGTGGTTACAGAGCTAGGGGCACCTCTGTCACCTACCTGGTCTTGCTGACTTCATCTTTTCAAGTTCAGCTTTGTGCATTTACCTCTCCCGGGGCAGAATTCGTCAATTCTCCCACTCTTAGATGGGGCCCTGGGTATCAGCACCCTGGGTAACAATCATGCTTAGCCAGTACAGGTCGGACTGAGTTCTGGTCCTGCATTTCTTTCCTTCAGTAGTCTGTATCCAGTGACAAAACAGCCTTCTTAAAACAAAGTATTGTTTGTTTTGCAGTAGGAACAAAGCATAAGAGGTTAAAAAAGATTTTAAATCAAAAATAGCCTCCATGCATGTCTATCTTACCTAAAGGCTTACCATCCCCCAGTGGTGACTTGGGCAGGCTTCTTCAGACACTCCAGCAGGTGCCTGCCCATCGGTCTGGTTCCCCCCAGATAAACACCTCTTTCTGGAGAGGGAGAGACCTTTTTTAGATTGCCAGAGTTCCTTTGTTCTGTGTTCCCAGGCTTCGGCCATTATGATTGGCAGGGGAGGAGAAGGTAAAATTTTCAAATATTCCTGACTTTTTCCCTCAAGTGTTTATGATGGGGTGGATTATCTTGAGCCATTCATATATATTCATGCAGTAAACATCCCAGTAATCAGGTCAACATACAGCAGTCGTAACTTGTTCCAGAGCAGTGCCACATCTGTCACAGTTATGTGTTCCCCTCTGCGTGCCTGATCGACAGAGGACATGGCTCTTTAGCTCAAGCTCTGGAGGTTCCTGGTTCAGTGCCTCATCATCTAATCAGTGTATCTGCAAAGTGTACATCACTCATTTTTACCAGAGGATGCTTTCCAGAGCCATCACTTATGGACTATATTCCCAGATCTAGGGTTAATTGATAGAAAACAGTGCAAAATAATGTTTAGCACTCTGGAGTAAATCCATAGAAGTCAAGGGAGTTGCTACCTATTTAAGCCGACATAATGAGAGAAGAATTTGGTCTTTAGGCTATCTCCTTTAAATGATTAATGGGCAGAAATCCAACAGGTTTAGTATGGCTGCATGTCTCACTTCAAAAACCTTGAGTCACATCATTGAACTCTTAGCTGATAAATATGATTTTCCCTTTTGCTGCACAGAAAATGCCAGAAATCACCCTCCCTCCCCTTTTCAGCTTGTCTTCTTGTCTGCAAAGGGTGATGCAGCAAGCTGCTGCTATCGCTATGGAATCACAGAAGCAGCTCTGCTCAGCAGGAATTTTAATGCATGTGCATGCATTGAGTTTCATGTGACATGCATCTGTTATGCATTTTTCATGGAGCAGACACAAATCAGGCGGAAATTGTCCTGAAATACAGTAGTGAATGACAAATAGAAAAATCATGATAAGAGGTATTCACTGCATTTGGGAATTCAGGACCTGATCCAACATCCATTGAAATCAGTAGAAAAATGCCCATTGACTTCACTGGGCTTTGGATCAGGCCTTTAATAAGTAACTATGCACATTAATTGTACAGAGGGAACAGGAAACACTGCAAGTTTGGACTCATGAGTTTCTGCCTGATGGATCATTCAGTTACACAGAACCGCACCCATGGGAAGACAAGT
>NW_020664408.1:615645-624228 GCF_002925995.2 Terrapene triunguis | reverse complement strand
ACAAGTCTCCAAAATTCAGTCTCCTACTGAGACTCAGATCTATCCCAGCAAAGGCCAGTCACATATAGAGGCCCTATGTCTCCACCCTCCTCCCTGCCTCTTTCTATTTCACCCCAACTCTCCTGGAAGACCAGCTCCTACAGCATAAAGAGACGGTCTGGAGATGACTCTTCAGATCTGCTAGCAGTTTGAGGCTATGCCTACACTACGAGTGTTACAGTGGCACAGCTGCAGCACTGCATCATGCCGCTGTACCATAGCCATTTGCTACAGCGCTGGAAGGGTTTTTCCTATTCTCTGTAATAAATCCACCCCCTCTCCAGGTGCTAGCTAGGTCCACAGAAGAATTCTCCATCAATCTAGCAGTGATTACACCAGGGGTTAGGTTGGCTTAAACTAACGCACACACACACACACCCCACCGCATGACGTTGACCTAACTAGGTCGACCTAAGTTTTAGGTACATACCAAGCCTCAGTTTGACTAGGACTCTGCCAGCTTCTGTAAACCAATCCCAGGTAATGGAAGACCTAGCTAATACCCTGGGACTGTGGTAGCATGAGACTGCTATGCTCAGAGTACAGCAACACCTGCTCAGTGGCCCCTGAACTCTTGCCTTTTTCAGCTGCAGCCAGCCTGCTCCCAGATCTGCTTCCTGCTGCCCCAGGCTGAGTGACAGGTGGTAAAGCAGAGCTGGGGAGCCTTCTCTCTATGTGACTAGGAATATGGGTCAGTTCCAGGAGAGGAAGGGGAGAAGGGGAAGCTATGGTATTGTTAGGGGTGGGGGAGTACATTGGAGAACTGTGGAGGCAGAAAAGGGAACCACGGGGATAAAGGGAAGCTCACTGAGGAATCATGGGTAGAAAAGAGGGAACTGTGGGGGCAAAGGGAGAAGCTAAATGTTTTTAATAGATGATTTTTTTTTAATAAGCTGGAGGGTTTTGTGTGTATGCTAGTGAATTGAAGGTTAGTTTTCACCTCCTTTTCAACAATATCAACGTCACCAGCGTGTCCACACAACCTTCTGCTGGATGCAACTCATCAGCAGAAGTGTCCCCTTGCAAAACTGTTAACATGTGACTGTGACGGGTTGGATCACAGAAACCCCTTTGGGGCTGCTAACTGATGTCCCAAGACTACTTCTGCCCCTGCTTTCCTGCCCTGTCAGCTTAGGACTCCAGTGCCCTGCCTGGTTTGAGCCAGACCTGCTAGCCTGCTGTAAACCCAGACCAAGGTCTGAACCACGTCCCCTAACAGTTGTAGGCTTAACTGAAAGCAACTTACAGAAGTGTTCCTGTCTTTAACACCCAGATGTCCAACTCCCAATGGGGTCCAAACCCCAAATAAATCCGTTTTACCCTGTATAAAGCTTATACAAGGTAAACTCATAAATTGTTCGCCCTCTATAACACTGATAGAGAGAGATGCACAGCTGTCGTCCCCCCCCCCAGAGTATATTAATTAACATACTCTGGGTTAATTAATAAGTAAAAAGTGATTTATTAAATACAGAAAGTAGGATTTAAGTGGTTCCAAGTAGTGACAGACAGAACAAAGTGAATTACCGAATAAAATAAAATAGAACACGGAAGCCTATGTCTAAGAAACTGAATACAAATAAAATCTCACCTAGTAAGCTTCCTTTTACAGACTAGTCTCTTTCTAGTCTGGGTCCGGCAATCACTCACACCCCCTGTAGTTACTGTCCTTTGTTCCAGTTTTCTTTCAGGTATCCTTGGGGGTGGAGAGGCTATCTGTTTAGCCAGCTGAAGACAAAATGGAGGGGTCTCCCATGGGCTTAAATAGACTTTCTCTTGTGGGTGGAGACCCCCTCCTCTCTCCTATGCAAAGTCCAGCTCCAAGATGGAGTTCTGGAGTCACTTGGGCAAGTCATGTGTCCACGCATGACTCACAGTTTTTACAGGCAGAAGCCATTGCCCACATGGTATTTTGAATGTCTCCAGGAAGACTTCTTATGTGGATTGGAGCATTCCAAGATGCATTGTTCCTTAAGTGCTTCTTGATTGGGCACTTACCTTTGCAAATTCCTTTCTCTGGGAACTGATCAAATGCTCTACTAAGGTTATTTAGAAATCAAGCCAGTACACGGCCAATATTCATAACTTTGAATACAAAAATGATACATGCATACAAATAGGATTAATAGATTCAGTAGATCATAACCTTTACATAGATATGTTACCTGGCATGTGTTGCATAGAACATATTCCAGTTATGTCATATAGATTCATAAGCATATTTCCATAAAGCCTTATGGGGGGCACCGTCACAGTGGATAACTATACACTGAAGCCACCCCATGCAACAAGGAAAAGAGAAGGGAGGAACTTGAGAGAACTGAAAAATGCTTCATTCAGCTCAGTTACAAAGATGACTGTTTCAATAGTATTCCTAGCTCCTGCTGGCCCAGGGAGCAATGGACCAAATGTATCCCTGAACTCGAATGCCCAGTGTCACAGTATTTTGCTACCAGATGCCCATGTTGGACTTCTTGAGTATTTTGCATATGAAGAGAATCCTTGGGTTAGAGAGAAATAAGGTCAAAGCCAGAAGGCTCTAATAATCACAGAGAGTGTTTTTCTTGTGCCCAAGCATTCTGCACCATTATGACCACATGCTTTGACCTGATGAATTCAGTCCACGTCTCCTGTTCCTAAAGTAATTTTACCCAATTTCTCAAGCCATGCACATAAGGATCAGATTTGCCCAGTCTCATTTAAATTACAAACAAATACCTGATTATGAGATAGAGCACCAAGAATAACCCAGAATAGCAGGTGAATGTTATTATTATTCATGCCTTGCTTTTTTGCACACAGCAAATTTGTTCCACAGAAATCTAGAAACAGCTGTATCAGCAGCTCATGTTGTATTGATACCGGAACCTTATTCATATTTATACCAGGAGAGCACTGCACATAGGAATAAAAAAAATGCATTTCTTCTATTGACTGGTACACCACACCATCCATATAGCTCCTCACTGTGCTTCATGGTAAATTAGGCTATGGGATTTATTACAGCAAAGAGTCATTTGTCAATGGGAGGCCTAGGGGAAACCATGGAAACTCTGCCCCTAAACTGTCTGCTCTCTGACTCTAACTGTTCAATAGCTGCCTAGCCAGGGAAAGCATTTCCAATTCCTCCTAGACATTTTTCTGTGGCTTATATTCTCATTTGCTAAATATAGACTAAGTCATTATTGGATCCGTGTATTATCACTTGCCCAAATAAGGGCACTTCTTTGACACTTAGTAAATAATGGATAAACAAGTCAATAAATACCAATCCTGTGTTGGACTCAGCACTTTCTGGAAAGTACTGCGTTCGCTCTGTGAGCACATCCTGGGCGATGCAGAGTGCCCTGTGAACCCCAATTGGCTTCTGCTGCGCACCTACAATCTTCCCAGTGACATCTTCTATTGACAAGGAGACACATGAGAGCTTTTCAAGTGAGATTGGGGATGCCCATCTCAATGGATATTGGGTGGGGTTTTAGCTCAGAGCTTTGGCTGGGCTTTGGCATGGGAGGGGAATTCTGTATTGTTATCTTAACGCAAAAAATTAGTGAGCAGAGGTGTAATAGCTGGAGCAAAAGGTTGTGTTTATTTGTAAAAGTAAAGTAATCAATATATTGTAAACATTCATAAATAGAAATTAGGCATAGAGTGACATTAAAACCTATAATTTCACAAGGTGGAAGTTAAGGTTAATTTATATATGTTTAAATTTTAAACCTAAAATCACCCTGATGACATAGGCTCTGCAATTTGATCCACACGGGCAGACCATTATTCACTCATGCAGTCCCATTGAAGTCAATGGGGAATTTGCACAGACACAGGAGTCTGGCGATGAGGATCAGATTTCAGAAGTGGGGTCTATGCTTGCATGTTTTGGTCCATTCCCCCATCTGTCATATGTCATGCATGTTTGAACAGTAAGATTCTGGGAATACAGGCTGTTTGTTTGGGGCAGGCCAATGTTGGTGGCCTAGCTCAGTGGGCTCCTGATCCTAACTTCGGGCATTCCCTTAGTACAAATATTAAGAAATAAGTTTTAAAAAAACCAATACGCGGTAACTCAGCACTGTGCCCTATATTAAGACCCACAGTCCACAGCCCGGAGACCTTTGTGTCAGCTCCCTCCTTTGAAGAATTTCAGGAATGCGTCACAGCATAAGAGGACAGAAATATATTTTCCCCGGTAGAGGGAAATGGAGCCCTTTCTGACTGACACTGCAACATGCACCACAAACTGTGCTGCTGTGTGAGGCACTGATTATTTATTTACTATGAAGTAAGATTGATGCTCTCTCCTGAGCTTTTATTACCTGGACCAAAAGGGCCTTTGCAACTCTCTCAGAATCTGGAAGGGACAGCCAAGTCTCTCTCCCTCAACAGCGAACATTTCAAGAGATGAAGCAGCAGGGTCAGAAAGGGATCACATCCAGCCTGTCTCAGCTGGAAGGATGGTAGCCAAGGAAGAGAAGGGTAGGGGGAAGGGTAAAGTGGATAAAACCAGGTTGATCCTCTGAGCTTCATTAGGTAAACGCTCAAGTGACATCATCTTAGTCCTCCTTTCGTGAGTACAGTGGGGATAAAAGTATAACCCCATGGCCAGCCCTTTGCTTTATGCTGCAGCAATTTTCCCACTCCTGCATTTGCAATGCTTTTAAATGATGGGAAAAGAACGACATGAGTGAAAATGTTGCAGAGGTTTTTTGTTCCCTTCCTTTTTGTGCGGGCTGCTTCTGAGGCTATATTGGTTGCCTAGGAAACTGCAGTAGGAGGAATTTGATTGAATGTGTGGCCAGACTGAACGTCAGAGCTGTGGGAAGAGTTTCGATTGAGAGGGAGAGAGACACGAAGTCAATGGAAAGATTCTCATTCACTTCAATGGGTTTCAAATACAACCCTTACATAGAAGGTTGTAATATCTGGTATTTAATTCCCTCCCCGTCCAATAATCCGAGTTTATTCTTATTGTTCATTTTTAGGAGTAAATACCTGGGTGTTTTTTTCCCCCTTCCAGTGTTTACTAAATTGTTTTCTTGGATTAGCTCAAAATTTGGCCTCTGGCTGTTGGGGGATGAACTCAAAGTAGGTGTGGGGGATCTTAAAGGTCAGCATTTCCCTTTGGGATTTTTAGCTCAGAAATACTTGTATTTGGGATGTATATTTTATGAAAACTTAGGCAAAAATTTGTGATTCAGTGGAGTTGTAAATAATCAGTTTGACCTTAATACTGAAAACCTATTTATGTGTCTATTCATACACATAATTATGCATACATTAATAGAATGTGTATACACTTTTGCACATTCAAATGTGGATAGTTCTGCCAGTAGCTAGCCAATATGGGACCCAGCATAATGTTTAGCATTGGTAACACAAATACTGCAAACTCCCTGCAATTATACAATTACATTTGCACTAATTTTGCTGCAAGCTACAAGTCTTTTTTTAGTACAGTATACATAACTACAATGCAGTGTTTACTGTGAATAATCTATATCAACATTATTCTGAATCATCACCTGAAGCATCTAGTGGTCTGGTGAAAATAAGCTTAATAAAATGGAAATTATTTTTAGGAAGGTAATTATAAGAATTAGATTTAGATTATATGCTTAACCTGCCACAAAAATGTTGGCTTGGAATTAAAACTACACATAGTTTGCTAAGTGTAGTCAACCAGATAATTAAATTGCTGCTAGTTTAGACCAGTAAAAGCAGATTTTACAGAGAATGTAAGTGATCTAATTGTCTTTGAAATCACTTATTAAAGGTAAAACCTAACTCAGCAGCTTTCAAGCTGACCAGTTTGGAAGTTGAATGGCTTTTAAAGGAAAGGATGCCAAAAGAAACAAGTAACAATGTTCTGCAGCACACCACATCCGATCTGCAATATTCAATATTTAGGCATACTGAACTGAACTGTATAAGGGAGGTTAGGAAGGATTTGTCATTGACAATGATTGGAGAGCAGAACAAAGAAAAGAAAAAATATCTAGCAAAAGGCTGGTGTGAATTCTGGACTCTGCTGCATTTTGTTTATTCCCATGGAATATCTGGCAGATTTATTAATATAAAGATTTGCTAAAATCTGAGGGAAACGGCTATTTCCTAATCCTAGAATATTGTAACAGTATATGCGTTTGGGCTCTGGGTTTATTTAATCTCTAAAATGGAAATTCACAGCAAAATAACTATACATGTAGACATCAAATGAAATGTAAAGTGAAATAGACCATATTATTGGTTTCCTACATGATTTGCTGCGCATAGAAAAACATTCCTAGTGCAGTTGCAGCATAAAAGATACTGCTCCCTCACGCTTTCATAGGTTCCATCTCTCGGTCTTGCATTATTACCATGTTCACTATTGAATCCTTTGCTCATCCTGCCCCTATCTGACATACAGTATTTGGAGTTGTCCCAGTAATCAAGATATTGGTGTACTGTGATAAAAAATAAAAGCAAGCAATCTGATGAAACCATTATAGATCACAGTATCACACACATTCGACTTCCCACCTTCTTCGGCCCCTCATGCTCTGATAACATAGTGTAAATCTGCAACAACATGACAAACCGCTACAGGTTTGCTATAGTTCGATCGGTTTTGCTGCAGAGGTCAGATAAAGCTATGCAACAAGAAAATGTAGTCTATGTTTTGTGCACGACGATCGCAAATAGCTGCATGGCATGTGGACAGAGGTCAATGTTACATTGCTAGGGAGCAGCTAGGAGGATTAAATGCAGTCTCTGTTGTTGGAATATGAAAAGCTGACCTCATCACCTAGAAAACATCAGGCACCATTACTCATGGAATATCTGGAATTAAGGCCAAGGTTTGCAAAGGAAAATAAAATAAAAAATAAAGCCTTTAGCAACATAGCCTCTGCGGAGGAAAAAAAATCCTGCTTTGTGTAAATGAACCGGTTTAAAGTCTCACAGCGATTGATCCTATTTTCTGCAGGCTGTTTCAAAGTGATCCAATGTCTCATTCCATTAAGGAAGGTCTAAATTAAAAAAAAAGTATATTGCGGTTAGTATTTTTAAATCGGATTGTATGCAGATCAGGTTGCGAAGTTTTTTGTTAAGTTTCACAAAAATCAGTCCTGACAATGGTCTCTGATCTCCTTACAGATCCCTTAGCTCCTCCTTGGACACACCTATCGGCAAACAGCTAATTGCATATATGGTGTATGTGTGTATTTGTGGGGACGGATATGTTAATAAGCAGCAATGTTTCTTTCTAGTATCCTTTTTAATTGTTCTTTTGTTCCACGAAACTGACGAGTTTATTTAAACCCCCTTAATCTGCTCTCTTCTCCAGCAAAAATCAAATAACAGTAGAGTTTACATTTAACCATCATTGAAAAACAACCGCATGCAGCCTATCCAGCCTGAGCCATGTCTCAGGAAGAGCCCATTTTCCTGTATTGATCTTGGAGCGGTCCCTGTTTTCCAGTAGGTAGGAGAATGGGTCCCTCAAGAAAACCTGATTTATATTGCAAACCACTTGTAACCCTCACACTGTATCTACCGTCTCTTGAAGGATCCGAGTTTGGTGATCACCCCACACGGGACTACGAAGGACATTTGGGGGATCTGGCGTTCCACAGCCATTATTCTGTAAATGCATTAGGCTCTCCGACGTGGAAAGGGGTGTGTGTGGAATTGCAGCAAACCCGTCTCCTTCCCCCTCCCCCAGCACCTTGCAGTGTTTGATGCTGCAGCAAATGGAGCTGCTTAAGAAACAAAAGACTGAGGAAGGTGGATGCGGATGGATCGATCTATGTATGAAACAGGCTAACGTCTTCCATTCGCACAGCCTGACTTAAGTTCACTCTTTTGTGTAAGCGCCAGCAAAGCACTTACGCCATAAAGGCTTCTCTTATATTGCAAGGGAGAGATTTCCCTCCGCCCAGTTTGCCTTGAGCTACCTGGCCGCAGGGTGCCCTTTGATCTCCGTGTTACATAGTGTCAGTGAATGTTACTAGGTGGAGGGTGCAGAGGCTGGGGCTGTCTCGCTCGCTGCACTTAGCCAGGGCTGGGGAAGAGCAGGGCGCTGCGCCTCACCCCGCTCGTACAGCGCTAGTCTTGCTCTGCACAAGGGGCCCTGCGGGGCTGGGGGAGCAGGAGACGCTCGCTGCCCTCCGGCTGTGACAAGCCCCCTCCCTGCTGCTGAGGCTGCAGCTCCCCACCCTGCCCCCCGCGATGGCTCCCGCCTGGTCCCCCTGCGCAGGAGACAATGCAGCCCCCCCCCCCCCCCCCCGCCCCCCCCTCGCGCGCACTGCTAGGCCCCGCCCCGACATTACATCACCGCTTGAGAAGGGCTGCGGGGAGCGGGCGTGTGACTGGAGGGGGCGGGGCCAGCAGCCCCCGCTATAAAAGGAGGAGCTGGGGGGCCGCGCGGCCCAGAGCTCACAGCTGCAGGTGCCGGAGCGAGCAGCAACCAGCCGGAGGCAGAGGGTGTCTGTTGCCGTGTGACTCGGGCGCCATGCGTGAGATCGTGCACATCCAGGCTGGCCAGTGCGGGAACCAGATCGG
>NW_020664408.1:593340-615635 GCF_002925995.2 Terrapene triunguis | reverse complement strand
GGTGACTAAATCAGCATCTTTCCACTCCACCTTCCAGGTCAGAGTGGTGCTGGAAACAACTGGGCAAAAGGCCACTACACAGAGGGAGCTGAGCTAGTGGACTCTGTCCTGGATGTGGTAAGGAAGGAATCGGAAAGCTGTGACTGTCTACAGGGTTTCCAGCTGACCCATTCTCTAGGTGGTGGCACAGGGTCTGGGATGGGAACTCTCCTCATCAGCAAAATTAGGGAAGAGTACCCAGATCGTATCATGAACACCTTCAGTGTAATGCCATCTCCGAAGGTGTCAGACACCGTGGTTGAACCCTACAACGCCACCCTTTCTGTCCACCAGTTGGTGGAGAATACAGATGAAACCTACTGTATTGACAATGAAGCCTTGTATGACATTTGCTTCCGCACGCTGAAACTCACAACCCCTACCTATGGGGACCTCAACCACCTGGTCTCCGCCACCATGAGCGGCGTGACGACCTGCCTCCGGTTTCCCGGACAGCTGAATGCTGATCTCCGCAAGCTGGCAGTCAACATGGTGCCTTTCCCCCGTCTGCACTTCTTCATGCCAGGATTTGCCCCGCTAACTAGCCGTGGCAGCCAGCAGTACCGGGCTCTGACGGTGCCAGAGCTAACGCAGCAGATGTTTGATTCTAAAAACATGATGGCAGCCTGTGATCCTCGCCATGGCCGCTACCTGACTGTGGCAGCAATATTCCGTGGCCGGATGTCCATGAAGGAGGTGGATGAGCAGATGCTCAACGTCCAGAACAAAAACAGCAGCTACTTTGTCGAATGGATCCCCAATAATGTCAAGACGGCTGTCTGTGACATTCCCCCCCGCGGCCTCAAAATGTCTGCCACTTTCATTGGGAACAGCACAGCCATTCAGGAGCTGTTCAAGAGAATCTCTGAGCAGTTCACAGCCATGTTCCGGCGTAAGGCTTTCTTGCACTGGTACACTGGTGAGGGCATGGATGAGATGGAGTTCACTGAGGCAGAGAGCAACATGAATGACCTGGTCTCAGAATATCAGCAATACCAAGATGCCACTGCTGATGAGCAAGGGGAATTTGAAGAGGAAGGAGAGGAGGATGAGGCTTAAGATTAAAAAGGTTTAGGAAAATCTTTAGTAAAGGCAGGCAAGTGTTCTGAATGAAGTCTGTTCACAGTTGTGGTGAAGCATGCTTTATTATGTCCTTTGGTGCCCTCCACTGTTGCCTCTGTCAGCAGTTCTGTAACCTTGACAATGTAACAGTAGTTGAAAAATAACTCTAAAAATCTTCTGTTTAAATGGCTAACTTCTCAAATATAAAAGGCATCTGTGTTCTAAATGGTGTCTTAGATTTATTTCTCTCCTCTCAGACCAAGAAAATCAGAGCTGGAACTAGCTCCCTACTTGCAGTCTCACATTAAATTATGGGTGTGATTGGCAAATAGTTTCTCAGGCTATGTACCAGTAAACAAGGGATCAAATCACTTTCACTGACATTCTAGTAATCAAGCTAGTTAATCATTTTTGGAGATCATGTTAGTAAAAAAAATGCAGTGCCCTGGTGTAGAAGTCAAACAACCAATCTATTGTTGGAAAAGTTGCTTTGACTAATCGAAACAAGACACTTCACTCAAGGATCTTGTAACTTCTATTTACGGGAATACATGATAGTGAGGTCAGCTAGACAGTATTAACTTGTCAAAACTGATTTCACAGTGTGACTGCAGCCTTCCCTTGTCATTCAAGAGCTCTTCTTAATGCACTTGTTACAGGGCTTCCAGCATGCTGGGCAACTTCACCTCCCCATGACTTGAATGATCCTGAGCAACCCAGTTCCCATTCGTGAAATGGGAAAAGTGTATGCAGAGAGGCAGGAGGTTAGAACTGCATTAGCAATATTGTAGTCATGGTTGAGAGGGTATGTTCATGCCCAAAGAGCTGTTCAGGCAATTAATTCTTATTCTCAAAGGTGAACACTTTCCAAAATAGCAGCTAAGCCAACTCACCAACATGCTACGCTTCTGGCCAAACTGGATCAATCTCGTATCACTTGCTTGAAGGTTACACACAACATAATCAAAACAGAGAACTTAACTATCCTCTTGCAGCAGACTTTTTAATTTTAAAGAACCCTACAAATGACTATCTTCCACGCTAGATCTAGGCCTCTGCAGAATTCCTGCTGGCTGTAACTTTAATAGTAAATGCCAAAAGAAATGCAGCTTGACTCTCGCAGGAAGGTCAGAGGAGCCAGGAGCCTTCTAAATTATTCTCCTTCAGTTGGGGATGTGTATAGGGAGGAAGAGTTAAAAGGCATTTGCTCCCAAAGTCCATAGGTAACCTGAGGGTGAAAGTTTTATTCCCTTGCAACAGGGGTGGCTCTATGTATTTTGCTGCCCCAGGCACGGCAGTCAGGCGGCTTTCGGCGGCTCGCCTGCAGGAGGTTTGCCAGTCACGCACCTTCGGCGTACTTGCCGCTGAAGCCACGGGACCGGCGGACCTCCCGCAGGCATGCCACCAAAGGCTCCCTGATTGCCGCCCCCCGCGGCTTGCCACCCCAGGCACGTGCTTGGTGCCTGGAGCCGCCCCTGCCTTGCAAGGGGACCAGTGACCTTTAACACATCCTAAGGGTCTCCAGTTATAGAGAGCCTTTGGGAGGTTTCCTAAAGGAGAGTAAATCCAACCTAGCACTGTAGGATGGTGGAGAGAAATAGCCACTCTGGGTAGGTTGACGTCATCTGTGATGCCCTGGCCTATCTGACATTACTGCAGGGAGCAGCTCTTTTACACATTAAAACTTTTCACTTCAATAATTCTCATTAATGTGGCAAGTTCAACAGTGCACTCATATGTTTTGTTTCATTGTATCTCTTGATTCAAACTTAACTTGACCCAGCCGTTCTCCTCAGGGAGAAAGTCAAAATAACAGTGGTAAAAAAATGGGCAATAACAGAAACACTCCCACTAACTGTTGCTTAATAAGGTTGAGCTCAACCTCTGCTGAGCTTAGAGCACATACACAAAGGCCTGCTCTCTGGCCTTTAGGTGAAATGCTTGGCCAAGCTAATAGTGGGCTCACTGTTAGTCAAGCACTATGTGTATTTAACGTTGTATTTTACCCCAGCTTGTCTGCACACACAGCTCTAGTGCGTTGTGATGATTTATACCCTAAGTTATAGTGCCTCCTCCAGAACCTCAAAATTACCTTTGGCCTCATGAGAGAATCTTAGGCTTAGTTTTAAAGGTAGAAGATTTATTTACTTCCCCACCCCCTGCCTTAGAGTTCAGCTTCTTAGTCTAAACCACAGGAAGGGGGGATGCATCTTTCAGCAGGGGAGGTCCCTGTACAGCTGTTAGATCATGCCTTCAAGCAAAACCACTTGTACCTCTTATACCACAGCAATGTTATAGTTAAGGTGGTTCTAGTAACTCATTACACTACACACCCACCCTTGTGCTCTTTAATTTAAAAAAAAAAGTTCTAATCACATAAAAAAAGTAGGCTGCTGTGGTTGTCAAAGTAACCATCCTTTTGAATTGCCTGATGGGGCTGCACTTGAAATCTTGTCTGCTTTCATGCCTGTTCTAACAGTGTTAGTGTGCAATGTTGCCTGGAAATTGGGGGTGGTGTAGAAGGCCCACCACTTTCCTTTTTAGGCATGGTTGCCTTGTGGCAGTTAGAGGATAAGTATGCAATGGGGGCAGGCTCTTCCTCCAGTCATGCACAGTCTGTAATCTCAAACATCCCTGTCACTCAAATAATATATAGCTAAACATTGGTGGTAGTACGGTACTACTTACAGCAGTCATGACTGTTACATTTCCCATTCACCCTCAGCGTGTTTAGTCTCCCACTCTATTTTACCATCATCAATATGTCCATGAGATAAGGCTTATGGAGAATTAGCTTACTAAGTACTGATGCTTTCAGTACTGCTCATTTGCTGGAAAGCGGGATGCCTTCCTACCCCTTTGACGGTTCGCTGTCCTGTTCAGGTTTTGTCAGACCTCCCAAAAAAAGAGAGAAGCATTAAGATATATAATAGGATATTTTTGGGTAAAGTATCTTCTACAAAGCTTAGTAACCTGTCAATCAAGCCATGCAAATATAAGGTTACAGTCTATGAAAAATTATCTCTGGGCATGAGGTGGGAGAAAAATTAGATTTGGGGGCGTGCAGGAAAAATAAATGGTAAGCTACCGAGAGAAGTAGTTCTTCACGCAGTGCACAGTCAGCTTGTGGAACTCCTTACCTGAGGAGATTGTGAAGGCTAGGACTATAACAGCATTTAAAAGAGAACTGGATAAATTCATGGTGGTTAAGTCCATTAATGGCTATTAGCCAGGATGGGTAAGGAATGGTGTCCCTAGCCTCTGTTTTTCAGAGGATGGAGATGGATGGCAGGAGAGAGATCACTTGATCATTGCCTGTTGGTCCACTCCCTCTGGGGCACCTGGCATTGGCCACTGTCGGTAGACATGATACTGGGCTAGATGGACCTTTGGTCTGATCCGGTATGGCCGTTCTTATATTCTTATGATGGGTCTCACATGGGGAATAAGTACAGGGGTTCTCAAACTTCATTGCACTGTGACCCCTTTCTGACAATAAAAATTACCACCTGACCCCAGGAGTGGGCACTGAAGTCTGAGCCTACCCGAGCTCTGCTGCCCCAGGTGGTGGGGCCAAAGCCCATAGGCTTCAGCCCCAGGTTAGGGAGCTTGTAACCTGAGCCCCACTGCACAGGGCTAGGGCTGAAGCCAAAGCTTGAGCTCTGCTGTTCAGGGCTGAAGCCCTTGGGCTTTGGCTTTGACCCTGGGTGGTGGGGTTCGGGCTTCCGCTTCGGCCCCTGGTGGTGGGGCTCAGCCTTTAGCTTCTGCCCCAGGCCCCAGCAAGTCTAACTTCAGCCCTGGTGACCCCATTAAAATGGGGTCACAACCCACTTTGGGGTCCTGACCCACAGTTTGAGAACTGTTGGGATAGGAAGATTCAATATCATTTTATACCTAGAACACTAGACTCCAACTGAACCTTTAATACCCTGGAGACTGCCAATTACACAAATCTAAGGATGACAGCTTCCATGTATATAATGAGCAGATAATAAGCAGATGTGCCCTTCACTCCCTTACCATAGTTACACTTCTCCCTCACAAAGAAAATTTGTGCTTCTGAGCAGGGTTCCAGAATAGAATCTGACAACCCCTCACTGCTGTAAACAATCATTTGACAGAGGCATCATAAATGTCCAGTTGGAGTGTATCTCCTCTATTATCTTGTGTATCAAATGGGGCCTCTCTTTCAGATTCGACTGTGATAGGTGTAGAAGGCTTATGCATTCTAAATACCTCAGATAGTCTCTTTTTAGCAATATTTATGGGTGCAATAGAAAAGATTTTGGCAAGAAATATACAACTGAGACTTAGTGCCAACCCTTATTGGTGGTTTCAAGTAAGGCCTCACACATCAATAATAGTTAGAACCAATGCAGTCAAAAATAAGGGGATGAGCTCCTATCATGTAATTGTGTCAGGTGGATATCTGCAGAATGTACCTAGAGGATATGAATATGTACATGTAAGCAGAGTCAGGATGAGCTCTACCCTGACATCTGGTGGTGAATTATGGCGAGGGTGGAAAAGAACTTCAGGGGCTGATCTTGTTTGCATAGGCACACCCAACCGCCTAGCCTGGGACAACAACAACTGAAAGTGGTTACCTTGGCTGGTGTGGGATCCCCAGTTTCTCTGTTATTGGGGCAGGAAGAATAAAGTGTTGTTACCCTGATTCTGTGAATCAAGGCCAGTGGAACTGTTGTATGACAGAGGGACTCACCAGTAACTAAGTAGCACTCGCTAGACAACGGGCATGGGTTACAAAACCCAGTGAATTGAGAGAAGTTGGGAACAGGTTTGTGTACCTGATGGTATGGGCCCCTTTTGAGGGCCCGGAACACCAATTGCACTACCCCCTTTCCCCACTGTTGAATAGCAGAGCTAAGCTTGCTTCCATTAGGAGTCTAGCTAGAAGTTGCTGAACTGAATTCACTTTAGGCCAATGGTGCACCAGCACTGGGGCTCCCCTACTACAAGCTGAAATCACTAAAAGAGCTAAAATTGCTGAGCTGAGATCACTGAGTGCTGTGTTAACCAGTGGGGGAGCCTGAAGAAATATTGCTAAGCAGCTGGCAGAGCCAAGCAGTTTGTGGGACGGTTGGAGCGGCCCACGGAACAGTGAGCGGAGCTGAGCCATTTGTGGGGGCAGCTGGAGCAGTTCATGGGATGGCTGGTGGAGTGGAGCAGCTGGCAGAGCTGAGCAGTTTGTGGGACGGTTGGAGTGGCCCACGGAACGGGGAGCAGAGCGGAGCAGTTTGCGGGGACAGCTGGAGGAGCGGAGTGGCGTGGCTGGTAGAGCGGAGCCATTCGTGGTAAAGGCTGCAGCAGAACTCCATGGAGAGGTGGGGCAGTCGGCCTCGGACCATGTAAGGTGCCCCTTAACATCCCATGTGCCCCCCCCATTTCCGCCCAGGCTGGGGGGGGGGTAAAACAGCAGATAAACTTTTGAACTCTGAGGCGGCACTGACCAGGGACAGAGACTTTGGGGTTGTTGGACTTTGGGGTGATTGGACTTAAGACCCTGAGGGGAAAAGGACACTGCCAAACTTACTTGGAGGTGGGTCTTTTGCTCATGGCTTCTGTTATGAATCCTGTTTGTGGTGTTTCCCCAACATAATGCCACATTGTTTCCCTCCTTTATTAAAAGGCTTTTGCTACACTCAGACTCCGTGCTTGCGAGAGGGGAAGTATTGCTTCCTAGAGGCGCCTGCGGGGTGGTATGTAATCGTCCCAGGTCACTGGGTGGGGGCTCGAGCCGGTTTTGCATTGCGTTATTGAAACGGAACCCCTAGATACTGAATCCGGCCCTTGTTGCTGCCAACTCAGAGGGGCAGAAGGGTTACATACAGAATATGCTTCATAATTCATACAAACAGTTCTGACAAGAAAACTCACCGTTGATGGTGTGTAGGTACTACACTACTGTGACAGGGCTGGATAATCCCTACGTAGTGATGTAGGGTTGATTTATTTAAAAAACCCCTGAGGTGAGGGTCTGGTATTGGTGAGATTGCGCCCTCATTTTTCCTTTTGTTAATTACCTCTGCGTCTCTAGCCTTTCCTTGTGCTGAAACTATGCCTGGGGAAAGCTGGACTAGCTGAGAAAGGATAGGTCAGTGGTTACAATGCTAGCTGCATTCTTGGGAGAACCAGGTTCAGTTCCCTGTTCTGCCATCGACTTTCTGTGTGACCTTGGGGAAGTTAGTAAGGCCCAGATCCTCAAAGCAATGTATCCGGAAAAATAAGGAGATTTACACAAGAACCAAGGCAAAGTTATCCAATGTTATTGTGATTCCTGCATTGTGTATGCTTCTGAAACTTGGTAAATGCTAGAAACCCACAACAGGAAACTTAAAGCATTCCAGCAGAGATGCTTGCAAAGAATAGTTAGTGTCCAGTGGAACAAAGTAACCAATGCTGATGTGTTACAAAGGTTTGGCCAGCAGACTGTAGAGACAATGATTTGAGAAAGAAGGCTGATGTGGTTTGGACATGTTATATGGCAATATCAAAAAACAATATTCCTAGCCAAGCTCTTCACCGGATATGACCTGGGGGAAGATGGAAAAGAAGAGGACAACGTATAAGAAAACCATTGAAAAAGATGTTGCTGTGATGCAAACAGACTATAATGGACCAAGAAATGTGGCATTAGACAGAGGTGGAAAGACTGGGTTACCTGATGTCACAAGGCATGAGAGCATCTAATAAAATAATAATAGATCCTCATAGGTATTTAGGAGCCTAGTTATGTGCCTATATACCTTTGAGGTTCTGGGCCCAAGTCTTTCTGGGCTAAATCCACAAAGGGACTTTGGTGTTACAGTGTCTAACTCTTAAGTGCCCTGTCACATAGTGGAATCCATAGCCATGTATTAGGTGCCTAGGCTCCCTATACAATGCATGGGGAGAGTTAGGCACCTAAGAACAGGATTCAAAGAAGCCAGCAAGCTGAGTGGGTGGCTGCCTAAGCTAGCCACTAGGAAATCCAGAGAAGAGTGTGGCCTAAGCTCTCTCACGGAGTTAGGTGCCTAATTCTGGGCCAAAGGGATTCTCACCTGTGATCAGCTAAGCCAGGTCAACCCTTTCTTGTGAAAAACAGTGGAGCGGGGAAGGTGGTGGTGGTGATGCTGCTGCTGTTACTGTCACTGCCACTCCCTTCCTCTTTCTATCCAATAACACCACGGTTAGAGTACTCACTCACCCAGGGCATGGGAGACCAAGGTTCAAATCTTCTTTCTGTCTGATCTGCCTTGGACCCAGGTCTCCCACCTTCCGGGTTAGTGCCCCAGCTGTTGGATATAAAGAGGTCACCTCCCCCTCCTTGGTTGCCTTTTATGTGGGCTCAGTGTGCTCTGTGAACATCTATGACCAGGTCCCACAGAGGCACTCAGGCGGGGGAACACCTCGTTTGAGAATCCAACTGGGGCTGAGGCATGAGCTAAGCATCAAGCAGCTCGGTGATGTCAAAACTTAGGTGGCTGTGCACATGCTTCAAGCAGAAATTTAGGGGCATTTACCAGTGAAGACTTGGGTGTCTAGGGATTTTAAGCATCTACAGAGGTTTTTTTGAAGCCCTTAGTGGTGCCTAAATGTTAAATTTACACACCTAAGATGGCAGTTAGGTGCTTCAGTGCCTTTGTGGATCTAGCCCTCTGTGCTTCCCTCTGTAAAATGGGGGTACTAGTGAGGATCAAGATGTTAAAGAGTGTGGGATGCTCAGATACTATGGGAATGGGGGGAGGATTGCAAAAGTACCTTAGATAGACTATAGTGCTGGTGCTGTGTGTGTCCTCCAAGACTCAAACCCACATGGCCTGTTCCATTGAAGTCAATGTCAATCTTTCTAATTGGTGTTAAACTGGGGGTCACAGAGAATGAAAATGGCAACATGGGTTAGCAACATGGAGAAGGAAAGGAGGGAACCCATCATCTTCAGCTCCTCTCTACAAGGGTGTTGTCAAACTCATACCTTTTATTCAAGTAAGGTCTGAAGCTAGATCTCAGTCTCCCAGATTATGTGCTGGAGGAGGGGTGTACAGCATGCAGGTAGCCTGCCCGTCTGAGTATCTATCTGAGTATCACGTGCTTGAAAAAAACCATAGCCAGCATGGGGGAGTGAACACCAAAGCACCCATTTAGTTTAATGGACAGAAACACTTTCCCCATTGTTGTTCAGCTCCCACTGCAGAGCTGTGGGAGAGCAGTGTCAAGAGAGGCAGCCCGTTTAGAACTCTCAGGGAAGAAGTAAAGGGGTGTCTTGGGGTGTCTGGTGATGTGAGGCAGGTAGAGGAAAACTTTTCCATTTCCCCCTCCCCGCCCAAACCCTACAGGCTTAGGGGTGAGGACAAATCTCATTGCTATGTGCCTATATGTCATGCTCCAGGAATACTGTATAGGATTAACTTTTCCATAAGAAAGGTAATTTCAGGGGCCTAAATAGGTTTGTACTAACATTTGCATACCTAATACTGTTGTAAACTATTCTAGCCTCTAATTAAACAACTGGTGTTGTCTCGGTTGCTACATGATTTTTTGCTTTAATGAGCCCTGGCTTTTTTGTTTGCCCCAATTGCCAGGAGACGAAACATTCCCTTAGGGATTCCAGGACTTTCACTTGTATTTGGCTCACACGCTTTCTCCTCAAGGGACTCTTTTTATTTTCCTCTTCCATCTGTATTTGTGGCTCCACAGCTTGAGGGTCTGCTTTTATTTTTCTGGCTCACCTTGAAGCTGTGGGTCACATTGTTCCCCTGAATCCACCCTGTATATGGGAGGCACGGGTTTCTCATTTAGAAACACAAACCCCAGGTTCGCCCTAAATATGTGCTTTGTTTTGTAGGAACCAATTATGATGCATTCCAGTTAGTACTAGTTGATGTCAGTCCAGCCAGTTAAGGCCATTTTCACCCCCTTGTCCAATTCTGCAACATTTACACAATTAAAAAAATATATTAGGAGCCAACTCTGCACATGGTTATATCAAAGGTTTCTTTCTGCAGTATGTCCCTGATATAAGATTCAGTTACAGTTAAGGACCCTGGCAATCCATCCATCACAACCTGTCCTATGCGTTCTCCTTGTACAAGTGGAAGTGGCAGCACCTGGACCTAACTGCTTCTGTGTTGAGCCTCAGACACCTCCATTTTCGACTCTGTCTAGCACAGTCCAAGTGCACAGCATGCTCAACTGTATGAAAATTCAAAATAGAGGCACCTGGGCTGAAGCATGGGGCTAGGAAGGTGCTACAGGACCCAATGCATTTTGGGAAAGGAAGGAGACTGATTAGACCCCTACCCCATTGGACACTACTGCAAGTGGAGCCCCTGGAATGCTAATTTGAATACAAGCCAGTGGGGGTGGGGGTCATGGGAGAGTTCTGAAAGGACTACCTCCCAGGGACTAGGCAATCAAGAGAAATAGTGCAGGTGATAACCTTTCTGTATCCTCAAGCAGTTTAACAAGGAAATTGGTTTCTCACCATTAGTTTCAGTCTGATGCAAACTATTTCACTCTCCATAAAGCCATGCTAGTAGAAAGAGAAGTGATAGCTATTAAAACACATGTCAAAAGGTTACCAGTTTACATTCTCCAAGCAAGCAAGACACCGTTTAAGATTAGCCCAGGGATCGGCAACATTTGACACGCGGCCTGCCAGGGTAAGCACCCTGGAGGGCTGGGCCGGTTTGTTTACCTGCGCGTCCGCAGGTTCGGCCGATCGTGGCTCCCACTGGCCGCGGTTCGCCGCTCCAGGCCAATGGGGGCGTCGGGAAGCGGTGGCCAGCACATCCTTTGGCCTGCACCGCTTCCCGCCACCCCCATTGGCCTGGAGCGCTGAACTGCGGCCATTGGGAGCCACAATCAGCCGAACTTGCGGACGCGGCAGGTAAACAAACCGGCCCAGCCCGCCAGGGTGCTTACCCTGGCAGGCCGCGTGCCAAAGGTTGATGATCCCTGGGTTAGCCTATTCTCCTCACCCTCCCCTCCTCAATACCTTTAAATGTGGGTGTGACGTTACTGACATAACCTGTGACCGTATAGATCATTGTTGCAACCACTGTTATATATTTGCAGCAAATATTGTACAAAGGTTGCCGTGTAAGGTGTCTATGGAAAGGTTATGATTTGCTGGTTATGATTATGCTATCTGTGTGAGTGTATCATTTTTGTAGTTGAAGTTATGAATATTGGCTATGTACTTGTATATCGGTGTGTTTTGATTCTAAGTAGCCTCAGTGAAGCATTTGGTCAGCTTCTTGAGAAGGGAATATTCTCAGTAAGTGCCCAATCAAGAAACACTTAACTGACAATGGAGTTTGGGAGACGCCAATCCACATCTGAGCTTTCCTGGGAACGTTCAAACTAACATGTAAACAATGGTGTTGGCCTGTAAAGAACTGAGTCATGCATCGACACGTGGCTTGCCCATGTGACTCCAGGCTCCATCTTGCTGCTGTGATCATCCACGTGGCAGAGGATATAAAAGGCTGCTGCATCTCCTCCATTTTGTCTTCAATCCTGCTTCTTGCCTCTGGAGGAACTTTGCTACAAACTGAAGCTCTACACAAAGGATGAATGACCCATCCCAGCTGTGGATGTACACCAGAGACTTAATTTGAACCTGCAGTTTATTCCATCACTGCTACAAGCTTGAACCAAGAACTTTGCCATTATTGTATGTAATTGATTCCATTTAACCAATTCTAGCTCTCATCTATATCTTTTTCCTTTTATGAATAAACCTTTAGATTTTAGATTCTAAAGGATTGGCAACAGCGTGATTTGTGGGTAAGATCTAACTTGTATATTGACCTGGGTCTGGGGCTTGGTCCTTTGGGATCAGGAGAACCTTTTTTCTTTTACTGGGGTATTGGTTTTTCATAACCATTTGTCCCCATAACGAGTGGCACTGGTGGTGATACTGGGAAACTGGAGTGTCTAAGGGAATTGCTTGTGTGACTTATGGTTAGCCAGTGGGGTGAGACCAAAGTCCTCTCTGTCTGGCTGGTTTGGTTTGCCTGGGGCTGTAACTGCCCTGCTTTAAGCAATTTGTCCTGAATTGGTACTCTCAGGTGGGTCCCACCAAAGCCAGCATCGTTACAGTGGGATTCTGAATTCAAGGAAAGGAGAACTGAGTTAGCCCTACTAGTTTCTTATTTAATGTTTGACTTTTGTGCAGTAGCTAACCCTTTCCTAATTTACCTCAATTTATCAGTATTCCATCTTTTTATGGCCAGACTGGTTTTTTTTTGCACTTGGCTTCCTGGATTAGTCAAAGGGATTATTTTTTTTTTTTGGCCATAATTCATCTATAATTGAAGTGATGGAAGTGTTAACAATACTCCATCCCAAATGGACTATGAACACACTTATTTTGAAAGCTGAGTCAGTTTTAGCCACCAAGCTATGCCATCTTTGCTGAGTGCCCATGGATGTGTGTTGTTTTGGATTCAAGCAGCTTCTCACATTTTTCTATTTATGCAATCGCAATATACTGCCTATCCCTAAAATTAATAATTAATAATGAAAAGATCCAAGTGGAGTTAATAAGGTCAAACTAAGACCTACATAGGTAGAATGGAATTCTGGCTTATTGATCTGTTAAATTTTGCTTCTTTGCTAAATGCATAATCTCTGTCTTATTATACTTATTATCTGCATTGCAGTGGCATCTAGATGTCCCTTGTACTAGGTACTGTACATGCATATAGTAAGAGCCAATCCCTGCCCTACGAGCTTCAAACTAAATAGACAAGACAGACAAAAGGTTTATGGGAAACAAGGCACTGAAAGGTGAAATGACTTGCCGGGTCACACAGCAAATTAATGATCGAGCCAAGAAAATACCCATTTCTCCTGAGTCTCAGTCCAGCATCCTATCTACATCCTCTCATCCAGTCTTATCCAGATTGAGCATAAACTTTCAAGAAACTAAATATTATAGCAAAAATATATCAGTAGAGTATTTATGATGCTCAGTAAAGCAGGCTTGGATTAAGCAGCTGCAGGACAGTGAGAAAAATGGGAACTCATGTAAGATTCTATTGGCAAGAACACAAAAAATGTTTTAATTGAAAGGAATACTAGATGAACTCCAGAGAAATTTTGCCCCAAGGCATTACTTTAGTTCTGAACTCAGGGTGTAACAGTAATTTCTACTTGTAAACCCATTATAATTAGCAATGTCTGAAAGTTTATTTGGAAAAAAGAAATTTGTCACCCAGTCAAAATGGTACTTTTATAGCTGTGTTTTGATACTACAAGTTAGAACCAACTTCTCAAGCCAACAGATAAGGCTTTGGGTTTGCCCAATCTATAGTTAAATTGCAAGTAACTATCTAAAGCACTGAGACTAAGGAACAAGAGCAACTCTGACTGGCAGGTGAGTTACAATTCATACCTTGCTGTTGCTGACATACAGCACATTTGTTCTGCTAGAAATAGCTGTATCAGCATCTCATGTATATTGATATTGGAACCTTATTAATATTTATACTAAAAGAGCACTGCTCACAGGAATAACATACACATTTTCATCTATTGGATAGCACCCCATCAGTATTGTTATTTGCTGAGTCCAATATTCATGGCATAATGTACATTTATCATCAGGGGCATCATTTGCTATGGGGCACTTGCTCCCCCCAGCCTTGGGTTTGATCCCCCAGACTTTTAGGCAGCTGCAGGGCTGCCAAGAGCAGGTCCGGGCCCTGCTGAAAAAAAATTTTTGGGACCCCCCAGCAAGGGCGGACCAGCTAAACAGGGCCAACGAGGGGGGAGGGGAAGCCGGGCCCCAGGCCCCTTCCGGACCGCCGGGCCGCAGTAATTTGTACCGGCTTCCCCCCCCTCTCGTCGGCCCTGGGCAGCTGCTTAGGGCAGTAGATGTCTGCACAGCTGCCTAGTGTGGCAGACGTGGCCCGGCTGCCTCTCTATCATGACAGGGGGCAGCTGGGCCAAACCTGCCATCCTAGGCCTATGAGGAAGAGGTCAGCACCCTGAAGTTTTGCCTAAGTGGCAGATTTTCTTGAGCAGCCTCTGGCGCTGCTCTCCTCTCCCTGCTGGTTGGACAGGAAGCAGCAGCAGTGGCCTGGGCAAGAGCTGAATGTAGAGTGAGCTAGGCCCTGATCCTGCCCCAGGCCAGTCATGGTTGAGACACATGACCCCCAGATTGCCCCCCTCACTCCCTGGGATAGGACTGCCACACCACCTTCCTCTGGGATGGGACACCTATGAGCAGCCATGGCTTCAGCAGGGAAGTGGACGCAGGGATGCTGACATAACTCCGCCCCCCGCCCCCATCCTCAATTTTTCTGAAATGATGCTCCTGTTTATGATGTTTATTGCGGTAGTGCCTAGAGGCCAAATGAGAATGAAGCCCCATTGTGCTAGGCACTGTACAAATATAGAATAAGAAAAACAGTCCCTGCCCAAAAAGCTTACAATCTAAATAGATAAGAGAGACACAGGGTCTGGGGAAAACAAGAGTTTCATTCAAAGACAGCTGTTCCCACTGAAGGAAAGTGGATCTTTGTAGAAATAACATTGCCCCACAAATTGTTGTGCTGCATGGCATGCGCGTGCACACACACACACACACACACATACACCTTTTTACTTATGAACAAATCAGCATCAAACACACCAAGTGTATGAAAGACCGATGCCCTAGCCAGAGTGACCACAAGTGATGGTGTCACAGCAGGCATTGTGTAGCGAAGTTCCCAGAGCTGGCTCAATCCTGTTAATCCACAAATCCATGGGGCAGCCCCAGGGCTGGCACCAGGTAGGATTAGGGCATGCACCCCTTTGTGCGTCAATGGAAAGAGCACAGTGTGCTGGGGTGTTTTTGTCTATCCTGGTGACATGGCCAAAGAGCATGCAACACAGCTTTTACATAATGAGTGACTGGAGGAAGGCCAGATCGCTGTGAGACTACGACATTTCGCACAGAGTGAAACCATTTTGTACTCAGGATTTGGCACTGACTATGCACATGGAATGCCTCTAGCTGCTCCAAGTCTGCCTGTAAGATGGTCCAGGTTTCTAACTCATAGAAATACAGGTAGTACACAGGTTTGATAGATCCTGAACTCTGTCTCAGCACAAAGGTGTTATGAACAAAGAAGTTTATTTAATCGATCTATGCATTGCTCATCACTGTAGTGTCTGATTACAGCCCACTGTGTGCCTAGATAGGTAATTAGGAAGTAGGAATATTGATTCTTCTTATGAACTTTTATTACATGACGTAAAAGCACCTTCACAAGTTTCCCAGCTCCCTGCTGAGAGGAACAGTCTTGTGTTTCTCAACAGTGCATACAGTACTTCAATTGCAGCAGGTCCAAAAGGTGATCTCAGGCAGCCTTCATCAGCTGGAAGAATGGTAGCCATGGGGTAAAGGGTGAAAGACAAAGTGAATAAAAATAGATTGATCATGAGTAGGGCCCTACCAAATTCATGGCCATGAATAACATGTCACGGACCATGAAATCTGGTCTTTTGTGTGCTCTTACCCTATACCATACAGATTTCACAGGGGGATAACATTTCTCAAATTAGGAATCCCAACCAAAAGGGAGTTGCAGGAGGGTCGCAAGGTTATTTTGGGGGGGGGCGCAGTATTGCCTTAAGATCTGGGTGTCTGGAGAGTGGCGGCTGTTAGGTGGGCACCCAGCTTTGAAGGCAGCGCCCCGCCAGCAGCAGCAGAGAAGTAAGGGTGGTAATACCATACCATGCCATCCTTACTTTTGTGCTTCTGGTGGTGGCAGCTCTGCCTTCAGAGCTGGGCTCCTGGCCAGCAGCCACCACTCTCCAGCTGCCCAGCTTTGAAGGCAGCGCTGTAGCCAGCAGCAGCACAGAAGTAAGGGTAGCATTACTGCAACCCTCCCTATAATAACCTTGCAAGGCTCCTCCCCCACAACTCCTTTATGGGTCAGGACCCCTAAAATTACAACACTGGGAAATTTCAGATTTAAATATCTGCAATAATGAAATGTACTATTTTAAAAATCCTATGACCATGAAAGTAACCAAAATGGACCGTGAACTTGATATGGCCCTAATCATGAGGATTCCAATAGGAAAAGTCTCAAGTGAGTTATGTAGTCTGTCCTCTATGTGTACCTCAGTGAGATTAAAACCATGGCCAGATATTTGGTCCTTGTTTATGCTGCAGCAATTTCCATACTCATATATTTGCAATCTTTTCAAACTATGGGGAATTATTGACAAGAATGAAAATGTTACAAGAGTTTTGGTTTCCTTCTTCCTTGTGCAGACTGTTTCTGAGGTTGTGTTGGTTGCCTAGGAAACTGCTGAAGGAGGAATTCGATTGAATGTGTTCCCAGACTGAACATCAGCATTGTGGGCAGAGTGTCAATCGACAGATGTGTATGTGTGTGCACACCCACAAAATGTATACACGGGATGCTTTGGCCCAGATCCACAAAGGTATTTAGGCTCCTAACTTCCACTGATTTCAAGGTTTTTGCGGATCTGGGTCTGATTTTTTTTTTTGGTAATATCAAAGAATCCTGAACATTCATGATGTTATGTTAGCTGTGGTAATTCCCTATTATATTTTTCTTTCTAAACACGGTCTATGACCAAGATTTAAAAAAGTGGGTGCTTAAAATTAGGCTCCTATAGCC
This sequence comes from Terrapene triunguis, assembly GCF_002925995.2. NCBI lineage: Eukaryota > Metazoa > Chordata > Testudines > Emydidae > Terrapene > Terrapene triunguis. Next base: position 598,881 of record NW_020664408.1, on the reverse strand, counting down.
ATATTTAGATACCTAAACAATTTTAAAAAGTGTTCCACTATGGATGCTGCTGGGGACTAAACACTTTTGAAAATCAGGCCACATTTTCAGGCATCTAAATAAGTTTTTAAAATGCCTGTCTACAATCCTCAGTTTATATATATGAAGGAACAAGTGAAAAAAGGTTAAAATGAGAAGACTGCTCAAGATTACAAAAGCCTGTGTCTAGCAAATTTGGAAATATAATGAAGATTTCTTAACTCAGTTCTGTGCTCTAACTATTGCAGCATCATATCTCCTTAAAGAGATTTTTTTATAAACATCCAGTCCTCACAGGACCAAGATCATTATCTTGGCAACATAAAGCAAACACTCTAGCTGTAGGTGTAACCACACAATTAGAATATGCTGAATTCACAGGTATTAAATTAGCTATCACAGAGGTTGCTTATCGTTAAGCAAATATTGTTAAGTACCACAGTATTTTTAAGTACCATAGAAATATATTGAACATTATCAGGAAAAATTAATAATACAAACTTGAATGTATAAAGGCTTCAGCATTCAAAAAGTCTGTTCTCAAGCTGATGCAAAGATCTCTGAGCAATCCCTTGATGATAACCTGACTATGTTTTGCTACTGCAAATGTTGTAAAAATAATAGCGTGGCAAAGATGGCGGGGCAGATCCATGATAATTTACACCAGCTGAGGATCTGCCCAGGAGCCTCCTAGAAGATTCCCAACTTGCAAGGAGGAAGCTCCACTGGAGCAAATTGAGAGACTCAAAATTAGTGGCCACTTTTGAAAATTTGTGCCTAAGTGATATACCCAAGGTCAGAGCAAGCCAGTGTCAGAGACAAGGACAAAACTCAGAAGTCTTGACTCACAGTTTTATTCTCCAACCAGTAGCCAATGCTCCCTTCTTTAGGTGTAAACACCAAAACAAGATTTGAGGTGAAGTCAGCTGCTTTAAAACACATTTTGTATGATTGTTTTAAACAAACACATTACTGTTAATGATTGAGTCCTTTGCTTCACTGGCCCCATCTGACAGCTCTGTAATTATTACATTTGTAACTTGATCATTACTCTTGATAATGTGATACTGTGACCAACAGGCCATCAATCTGATGATACAGTTACAAGCACATATAGCCCCAGATTCCCATTTCCTTTCCCCCAAGTCCTACTTTCAGCACTGTGAATCTGTCATCAACTTTATAAGTGGACTTGATGGTTTCTGCACAATTCATTTTAGGCTTATCAAACTGAAAATCATTTCATGTTTCTTACATGATGAATAGAGCAGTTGGAGGAAATATTGGGTCAGTATCTCTGGGGTGGTTGAAACAAATCTGAGGCTCCTTATCAAGTCTTTAAATTGCCACCAAATCTTGAGCCATGTCTTCTGGTGGGTTTAGTTCCACAAGGAGTGAGGGGATAGGTAGGGGGGGATCTGTGACATGGTTAGAACAGGAGCACATGCTTGGCTGGGTGGGGGCTAACTGTGGATAGAATCTGTGCTGTGCCCCAACTAGTGCTAACATACAAAGAAAGAAATCCTGATATCCCAGGGGGCTAAAGTATCATCATCACAGAGACCTCTCTGAGCACAAATCAGCTCTACACCACTATATCCAACAGCACAGGTAGCAAATCTCATGCTAGCATTTCTACTTTTCCTATGTGTGGTCAGTCTCCATGATGCAAGGGCCTTATGTCTGCAGGCTTGGGCAGCTATTGGTGCTGCCATTAACAAGAAGCAGATTCATCCTACTTGTGGTTGAAATAGGAAAAACTGGTCTTTTCACCTAAGCAAGCATCAACCAACATTAATCATGTAAGAACTGGAAACAGATGTGGGTGGAACAATTAAAAAAAAAAAGGGCAATACATGCTCTACTGCTATGCTGCAGTTTTCAACAGTAGCAGTGGCAGTATGACATATTCCCATCTAACACCTTCCCCTCTCCCCCCCCCCCCAATTTGAGCACTGCTCTAAAAGAAGCAAACAGATGTAAGGTTTTCTCCACATCTAGGTCACTTGATCCCTCCCCAATCACCTGGCCATGCAAAATGAGGTCATTTCTACACAACTCCATATCGACAACATTGTTTGTTTGTTTTTTAAGTGCAACTTGAACTATTTGTATTATTTCTATGTTAAACGAATTACCTGTTCTTGTAACAGCTTTTTTTTATTTTCAAAGCAATGTAAGCCTTTAGTATTATCATTAATTTGCTAAGGCAGGAAATAATAAATCACTAAAAAGCACAATTTCACAATTGGAAAGATTATATTTTGCATAAACTATAACAGATTAAGTAATTTATTCAGGAAAGCAGTGTGTACTTGAGTTTCCTAAGACTGACGTTTTCAACCAACTGGTCTCTGCCATCCACTCTGGGAGATGTGATAGCTTTCTTGTGAGTTCACCTAATGCCTGAATTTTCCTTTTAAAATGTATGCATATATAAAATATTGTGATCAGTTGCAGCAAGTGCTAAGCATATCACCCAAGTTCAGTGGTTCCCAATGCTGTGTACAAATTATATATTGGATGTGAAATGGGAGCCTGACTGCAGAATTCCAGATGACAATGGATCTGTGAGTTTAAATTGTGAGAAACCTATTCCAGTACAGAAGGCCTAGCTGCAACATATCTTCAATTAATTAAGATCAAGAGAGGTCTAAATCCAGAGCCTCAAAGGTTATTTACCTGATTTCAGTGATTTCAAATGAAGATGGGCACCTAAATATCTTTGAGCGTGTGGGAACTCCTGGTTAGAGTACAGGATGGGGATTCAGGAGACCTGGGTTCTAGTTCTGAGTCTAGTACTTGCTCATTGTGTGATATTGGGCAAGTTCACTGCATGATTTCAATTTCCCCATCAATAAAATGGGGATAAAAACATGTCAATTTTTGTATGAAAAGTGCTGTATCAATGAAAAATCTGTCAATCATTACATAGGTGAAGATAAGAAACAAGTTCAATATTTTTAGACTGAATTTAGTAGTATGCAGCAAGTTGGAGGTTTTCTGTTTCTTAAAAAATGTTTCCCAAGGGATCAAAAGGGATCAATGTTCTGGTTGATTTTTCTGGTCCAAAACCACACAAACAACCACCCTCACCCCCACCCCTCCACTCACCCAACCTGCTTTTAGAGTCTCGTCCTTAATAAAAAGCACAAGAAAAAGAAAAGTTGAAAATAAAATTTAGGACAAACAATTGGGTGATTCAAAGGCATTATCCTGCCTCTGAATTTGGAGATTGTAGTGGATAGGGAAATCTGGTGATATAAAGACTTTCCAGTCCCAGTTCCCCTCCCTCACTATCCTGCAGTGTTTAGTCGTGATACAAAAGAAGAAACAAAGGGCATTACTCTTATTTACCTAATAATCTCTATGATGTATTCCCCGCGGGGTGCCACCTGGAACTGCGGTACCACTGAGACCCCCGACCCACTAGTCTGGGCTCCCTTTACACTGTACTGCTGGGACCAGCGTACACTTTCACCAGCACACATACAGGTAGGGTCACACCCAACTGCAGTTACATGCGGATGCGGTGATCAGCTCTGCATGGGAGAGCTCCAGCTAAGGAACTTCCCAGCTACTTAGGCAACCCTCCTTCCCCACACCAGAGTGTAAACCCAAAGTTATACTGTCTTGCGCTGCACAGGGAACTGTACATCATCAGCTCATGAAATTCACCCTTTCTCTCAATGTGGAGAGAAATATACAACAGCTTTCTGTCCCAAGTTATGACTCCCATACACTGGTTTTAGACAAAAGCAAAAACAAGTTTATTACTACAAAAGACAGATTTTAAGTGATTATAAGTGATAGCAAACAGATCAAAGCAGATTACCTAGCAAATAAACAAAACATGCAAACTAAGCTTAATTTACTACATAGATAGGATATGAATAGCAAATCCTCACCCTAAGTGATGATACAAGCAGGCTGCAGATTCTTAAGGGGCAAACTGCACTTGTTTACAGCTTAGAATCCCCAGATGTTCCATTCACAGGCTAAAAATCCCTTTAGCCTGGGACCAGCACTTCCCCCAGTTCAGTCTTTGTTTCTCAGATGTTTCCAGGAGTCTCTTTGGGTGTGGAGTCAGTGAAGAACCACATTGCTGTCACTCCCCTGCCGTACATAGCTTTTGCATAGGGCGGGAACCCTTTGTTTCAAAACTTGGTTCCCACGCCAGTCAGTGGAAAAAACCTGATATCCCAAGATGGAGACCAGTACCAGGTGACCTGGTCACATGTCCCTGTAGTGTCACAACCTGAATGGGCCCTTCCCAGCCAGCCATCTAGACCAGGGGTGGGCAAACCACGGCCTGCAGTCCGCTTCTGGCCCATCAGACGTATGTATCTGGCCCTTGAGCTCCTGCCGGGGACCGGGGTCGGGGGCTTGCGCCGCTCTGCCTGCCCAGCGTTCCCGCTGGGGAGTGGGGTTGGAGGCTTGCCCACCCCAGACTGAGATCCTTTTGCTTAGTGGTCATACACAAAGGTGTAAACACATTTGTAATACAGATATATAGTCAATATTCCTAACTTCAGATACAAAAATGATACATGCATTCAAATAGGATAATCATATTCAGTAAATCATAACCTTTCCAATGACATCTCATATGACATATCTTGCATAAAATGCATTATGATTATATCATAATCGTATCATAATAACACCACGAAGAATATGGGTTCCAGAGTCACACTCCCCTCTACCTTTAACACATTATACTTAAGAGCCCTGTGGCGCTAGAAAGCTTGCCTCTTTCACCAACAGAAGTTGGTCCAGTAAAAGATGTTACATCCCTCCCACCTTGTCTCCACACACATACAGGTACTCAGCTCATATAAGGCATGTCACTTAGCTGACACAGCTCGTTGCAGAAAGGAAATCTTTCCTCCTTCAGTTCTAATTTTTGAATACAGCTGGATCCTGCTTGACTGTTATGCCCAGGACTCACCGTGGAGGGTGCAGAGGCTGGGGCTGTCTCGCTCACTGCACTTAGCCAGGGCTGGGGGAGAGCAGGGCGCTGCGCCTCACCCCGCTCGTACAGCGCTAGTCTTGCTCTGCACAAGGGGCCCTGCGGGGCTGGGGGAGCAGGAGACGCTCGCTGCCCTCCGGCTGTGACAAGCCCCCGCCCTGCTGCTGAGGCTGCAGCTCCCCACCCTGCCCCCCGCGATGGCTCCCGCCTGGTCCCCCTGCGCAGGAGACAATGCAGCAGCACCTCCGCCCCCCCCGCGCGCACTGCTAGGCCCCGCCCCGACATTACATCATCCGCTTGAGAAGGGCTGCGGGGAGCGGGATTGTGACTGGAGGGGGCGGGGCTCCGTGGCGCGAGGGGCGGGGCCAGCAGCCCCCTCTATAAAAGGAGGAGCTGGGGGGCCGCGCGGCTCAGAGCTTATTGCTGCAAGTGCCAGAACGAGCCAGGGAGCAGCAACTAGCCGGAGGCAGAGGGTGTTTGTCGCCGTGTGACTCGGGCGCCATGCGTGAGATCGTGCACATCCAGGCTGGCCAGTGCGGGAACCAGATCGG
>NW_020664408.1:566532-593330 GCF_002925995.2 Terrapene triunguis | reverse complement strand
GGTGACTAAATCAGCATCTTTCCACTCCACCTTCCAGGTCAGAGTGGTGCTGGAAACAACTGGGCAAAAGGCCACTATACAGAGGGAGCTGAGCTAGTGGACTCTGTCCTGGATGTGGTAAGGAAGGAATCGGAAAGCTGTGACTGTCTACAGGGTTTCCAGCTGACCCATTCTCTAGGTGGTGGCACAGGGTCTGGGATGGGAACTCTCCTCATCAGCAAAATTAGGGAGGAGTATCCAGATCGTATCATGAACACCTTCAGTGTAATGCCATCTCCGAAGGTGTCAGACACAGTGGTTGAACCCTACAACGCCACCCTTTCTGTCCACCAGTTGGTGGAGAATACGGATGAAACCTACTGTATTGACAACGAAGCCTTGTATGACATTTGCTTCCGCACGCTGAAACTCACAACCCCTACCTATGGGGACCTCAACCACCTGGTCTCCATCACTATGAGCGGCGTGACAACCTGCCTCCGGTTTCCTGGACAGCTGAATGCTGATCTCCGCAAGCTGGCAGTCAACATGGTGCCTTTCCCCCGTCTGCACTTCTTCATGCCAGGGTTTGCCCCGCTAACTAGCCGTGGCAGCCAGCAGTACCGAGCTCTGACGGTGCCAGAGCTAACACAGCAGATGTTTGATTCTAAAAACATGATGGCAGCCTGTGATCCCCGCCATGGCCGCTACCTGACTGTGGCAGCAATATTCCGTGGCCGGATGTCCATGAAGGAGGTGGATGAGCAGATGCTCAACGTCCAGAACAAAAACAGCAGCTACTTTGTCGAATGGATCCCCAATAATGTCAAGACGGCTGTCTGTGACATTCCCCCCCGCGGCCTCAAAATGTCTGCCACTTTCATTGGGAACAGCACAGCCATTCAGGAGCTGTTCAAGAGAATCTCTGAGCAGTTCACGGCCATGTTCCGGCGTAAGGCTTTCTTGCACTGGTACACTGGTGAGGGCATGGATGAGATGGAATTCACTGAAGCCGAGAGCAACATGAATGACCTGGTCTCAGAATATCAGCAATACCAAGATGCCACTGCTGATGAGCAGGGGGAATTTGAAGAGGAAGGAGAGGAGGATGAGGCTTAAGGCAGTTGGTACCAGAGGAACTCTACTAAAGCAGGCATGTGATCAGAATGAATTCTGATAATGATGATAAAGCATGTTCTTCTTTGCCGTGTACTTGATTATCCTCTGTCAGCATTATGTAACCTTAAAGATCTCTATGTAATAATTGTCAAGTTTGACAGCTTTGATCTTAAAGTTTAAGACACATAAAGGTATGTGTTCAAAATAATGTCTCCTGGTTTGTTTCTTTAAAATAGGTCTCCACTTCTCATCCAGCATACCTTTTTATATAGTCTTGTTAACTTCACATTCAATGCTTCTTGATATGGAGTTAAGTAGTTGCTACATAACAACCTTGATCCAGTCAAAGACCGATTTAATGCTGCTTCACTAGTTACTTTTTTTACAGACAGATTAATCTCTGCCATGCACTACTTGTTTACCAAGCAAGATACAGTAAGGATCTTAATCTACCTCTAACTGGCATAAATGCAAACAATTTCCTTTTACAGTTTCTTATAATGGAGAATCAAACTGCTAATAAAATCAGTGACATGACTCGGATGGGCCAAAGAGGGGGAATATAATCATTAAATATACTAAGATAACCTTACATACACTTAATTTGTTAAACTCTATTATCGTAGGAAATCTTCTGCTAATTTGTTGAATTCTTCTGCAAAGCGTAAATGTAGATTGTGCTTTCCTTCTGGCATCAGAAACAACCTAAAAAAGATAATCATGTAAACTCTAAACATACACTAGTATATACAACACATAGGGCCACTGCATAACCATGGTAACCAAGTGCAAAATTTGAAGCAACTCCTGAGAGGTTTTTTCTTTTTAAACACTCTCCAGATTTCCTTGGGTATAAAGTCAGAATCTGGCTCCTCAATTTAATAATTAGCTGAGTTATTCTTAAAATTGACTCCTTGACAGTCTACCACTAGTGCCTACAAATCTAAATGCCATCTCTGGGGAAAACAAATTGGTGTTGGATCAGGGTAAAATGTTAGATGAGCTATAATTGTGAATCTCTGGGAAATTTTCTCTTAAGTCAGCTACTTGCCAGAAGCCAGATACTTGGTTTCCACTAGCAGGTGTAGAGGGTTAACATTCCAGAGGTAGCATGAAATGTTACAACATCTCACTGATGCCTCCTATGAGGCAACACTGGAATAGTCTCTACAGTACTTGCCTTCAGGGAAAAGAGCAGGGTGATGATGGTCATGAGTTGAAGTGATCCCCTTTTTCAGAGGAGGGAGTAGCAATGCTGGAGTGGATGGAGGAGACTCATTGTGAGGGTAGCATGGCACTAAGTGTACCAGCTAAGTAACTAATGGGTTGGGCTGGGTATTTCTTAAATTTTGCTAATGGAGCAAACCTGTATACATTCTGTATGAATAGAGAAGCATGTAAAGTAAACTCTTAATTTTCATTTTGACAGAGGTTAAACCAGCTAACTAAACAGAACTTGCCTGTTTTGCGTTCATAAAAATGGCTTCTGTTTTCCTAATCCTACTCTACTGTTAGTCTGTACTGTCTGTTGAAAATAGTAATAAAATGGAGCTCTAGCTGACTGACTATTCACAGCTAGGAAGAGAATGAAAAGCTGTATTCCACATGCTAAGAGGATGCATTTCCACAGTTTCTGGATGAGATGAGCACTACTTCAAGATTTTGGGTAAAGGGGTTGAGAGTAACATCTCTGGACATATTTGTAGTCTGTACAGTTTATTATGCCAAAAACACGGATGCACTTGAGCAAAATAGTTGACTGTCACTTCATGTTTATTATGAGACCAGCGCCCAGTAGTAAAATCTCAGTAAATGTGTAGATAGAGCAGCTATGCCATTAGCATTCAGTGCTACTTGATATAACTAGGCTTTCTGCTCCAGCCCTGGTATTTCAGTGCTCCGTTAGCTCTGCTGAAGGGGATAGCTATTGAATATCATATGGCACAAGGAGTGCAGTGGCAGTAATTCAGATGGGTGGAAGTGGTCTTAACTACACAGTTTCACTTTTAGATTAATAGATTCCAAGGTGAGAAGGCACCATGGTGTATAGTTCACAGGCCACAGACCTTCCCTAAAATTAATTCCTAGAGCATATATTCTTTTAATTAAAAAAAAAAAAAATCCAGTACTGATTTAAAATTGCTAGTGATGGAGAACACACCATAACCCTGGAACTCTATTCCAATGGTTAAGTACCCTCACTGTTAAAAATTTACACCTTTTATTTCCAGTCTAAATTTGTCTCGCTTCAATGTCCAGCCACTGGATCATGTTATACCTTTCTCTGCTAGATTGAACAGCCCATTATTAAATATTGTTCCCTATATATGTACTTAGATGGTAATGAAGTCACCCCTTAACCTTCTCTTTGTGGTCCTTGAGTCTATTTATCTTAAACAATTTCACTATAAAGCATGTTTTCTAATCCTTTAATCATTCTGGTGGCTCTTCTCTGAACCCTCTCCAATTTATCAACATTCTCCTTGAACTATGGGTAATAGAACTGGACACAGTCTTCCAGCAGCAGTTGCACCAGTGCCAAATACAGAAGTAAAATACACTCTACTCCTGTTCCAAGGATAGCACTAGTCCTTTTGACGATGGTGTTACACTGTGAGCTCATTATCAGCTGATTATTCACCCCCACTCCCAACTCTCTTTCAAAGTGACTGCTTCCCAGGATAGAGTCCCCATCTTGTAAGTATGACCTGCCGCCTTTGTTCCTAGATGTACACCTTTACATTTAGCCACATTAAAATAGGTATTATTTGTGCCCAGACTGCTCTATATCAGTGACCTGTCCTCTTCATTATTTACCACTCCCCAAATCCTTATCATTGCAAACTTTATCAGTAGTGATTTGTTCTCTTCTAGGTTATTGATAAAAATGTTCATAGCATAGGGCCGAAAACTAATCCCTGTGGGATGCACTAGAAATGCATTTGCTCGATTGATGATTCCCCATTCTCGGACATTTTGAGACCTGTCAGTTAGCCAGCTTTTAACCCTTTTAGCTCCTTCCTCCTTTTTTAAAAACAGTACTATAATGTAAAAAGGGTAGTCTGCACTGCTCTCAATGTACCATTCTGGGGATGCTTCGAAACAACTCCATCAGTGTTTGAGAAATTCTGCCTAAAGATTTTCCATTTCCATATTGTGTGTTCACTTCTTCCCTTCCCAGAAGGTGCTTCAAAACTGTGCAGCTGAAGGTATGACTCACCGTGACCCTTTGATGTGCTTGTGAAGATATTCAGCGTGAAACTGTGGTACCAAAGGGTCTTTCCCACCATGTATTATAAATGTTGGACACTTTATGTGAGGCAGTAAATGTTGACAAATGTTACCTGAAAAACATAGGTTAAGGTTATGTTCTTATTTTAAAACATGAAAGATTAAAATGGAAAAAATTGTTAGAAACTAGGAACTTCTATTGTAACTCTTACCACTAGCACCCATTGGCATGTACAATGTAGTCACCCTACCACAGAGGTATAAGCAAGTGCCAAACTTGCGCTGCCTAGCATCAGTACAAAAACATCTTTTCCCAAAGATGAAATACATAATATACTTCTACTGCTGTGTGATGAGCTGTTGACTAGTGAACCATCAATACATAGCAAAGCCAGTGCATGAAATATTTGTGGCACCCACTTTTCTAAACATTCTAACTCAGGGGTCTCAAACACGTGGCCCGCGGGGCTATTTTCTGCAGCCCTTGAGCCCCTCGCAGCTCCCCCAGTGTTTATCTAGAGCGGCTCCAGAGGGATGTGCACCGGGGGCAGGGCAGGGTCCCTGCCTGGCCTGCCCTGCCCTGCCCTGCGCTGCTCCGGGAGAGGCTGGAATGTGGGGAAGGGGGGGCAGAGGGGCTGTGTGTTGCTTTTGCTTCAGGCATCACCCCCAGCAGCTCCAATTGGCTGGGAATGGGGAACCCGCACTCCTCTTGCACCCCAACCCACTGCCCTGACTCTCTGCTGTACCCCTCACTCCTCCTGCACCCCACACCCCAACTCCCTGCCCTGAGCCCCCACCACACCCCTCCGGCACCCCCTGGGGGCAGGGAGGGGGCAGAGTTGGGGTGGGGATTTTGGGGAAGGGGTTGGAATGGGAGCAGGGAAGGGGTGGGAAGAGGTGGGGTAGGGGTGGGGCCTCATGGAAGGGGTGGAGTGGGGCCGGGGCCAAGGGCAGCGGGGGGGGGAGGTGTCAGTAATGCGGCCCTCAGGCCAATGTACTAGTCCTCATGTGGCCCTCGTGGTCATTTGAGTTTGAGACCCCTGTTCTAACAGCACGTAACTAGACAATGCATGGATTTCTTGGCTATAATTTATCTCTTCAGTCTCTGAGGTCTATGCCATCTCATGTTTATGCTACTGTTGTTCTAGGTTATCAAGCTGCAGGTTACCTGACAATTTTTATACTGTAGGTTTAAAAAAAATAAGTATATAAATATACAGTAATATCTACTCATAATGGACATTTCTCTTTGTAATAGGTGTCCACCTAATATAGAATTAACCAAACCAGTCAAAGGTTTTTTCTGTACTTAATTTCATGTAAACAATAAAATAATGTGCATTCTGCTACCCCTTTCCACACACCCCCATTATATTATACTACACAGCAATACAGTTTATGCACTCTTGGGCCAGCTTTCCATTCTTGGCTTTGTCTCCTGCTTTCATGAGTGAGTTTGTGGGTAAATCAAGGAGGGGAGAAACTTTTTCATTTGATATTCTACACATTCTCAAACAATCTACTTTCAATTTGCAAGGCTTTCCTCACAGATAGCAGCAGCCTTAGAACCCAGTTCAAGTGTCTATACTCATGCTGGCCCAGCTCTCAAGTCACTCATGGCTAGTTTAAATAATGCTGCCTCCCCCCCATTGCCTTATTTTTTCAATTATTGCCCAGTAATCATTTTCACTTGGTGCTTTTCATCCAAGGATCTTTAAAGCACCTTTTCAATGTTGTTTAAGCTTCAGAACAGCAAGTATAGAAAGGTGAAGTCGCTTGCCCAAGGTTACACAGTCAGGAAATAGACCCAACCGTCCTCTGCTTTAATCACCAGATTGTACTTCCTCCCTTAGCACAGTTGGTATGCTTTGCAGGAACATTCTTCAGTTTTGCAGCTTTAAGCCACTCATGCAGTGTCTCCTTGAATGTCACTATCCTCAGTGAGTTTATAATTTATTTTTAGAGTTGCTTGCGCCATCAGCTTTCCTGCCTATTCATAGCAAATAGTCTTGAGAAATTTTAAGAAACAGGCTGTGTTTGAGCACAAGTTTTTGCTATTCTACTTAAGTCATGTTCATGCATGATTTTCTTTCATTCAAACTGGAGTTAATCTAGTGCTTTTATTTGTCCCTTATCTTGATTTCATCCACTGGTACCTTGATGCATAACTCGCTCTCAGTACAAAAGTAGCTAACTGCCTTTCACAAATGACCTAGTGTACACTGGATCTGATCGTGCAGAGTGTTGACGGCTGAGTGCTGCCAACTATTGCTGACTTCAGAGGGAGCTGAGAATGCTCAGCACCTTCCAATGCTCGGTCCAGTTACAGCACCTGGGAAAGTCAGCTAGTTGTTAAATGTTTCCAGGTGGTCTCTTTTTCCAGGGACACTTAATTTCATAGGTGCTGAAAATTGTGGCCACTAAAGGATGTGACTATGGCTGTCAGCCAAGGTTTCACTGCATATATGCCCCAGAGTTATGCTTACCCCTATCTAAGGGGGTGTTATTTTTTAACAAAATGACAAGAGGACTGGAATACAACTTAAGATGCCTCCCTACTGGGAGAAATTATGGTATCAGCTGACTGGCATCTCTCTTACAAGTCTGTCTGGATTTGAAGAAGTAAAATGTAAGGAAACACTTTCCTTGCAGTCATTTGATGCCTACTGTCTATTCAGAACCATTGTCAGATATTTACTATTTTGGTTATAAGGACTAAAGGAAAATGCACAAAAGGGAATCTTGGGCTCTTTGCCTTTTGTGCACCATATGTAGTGTATATATTTGCATTCCATAATTTAAAAGCAAATTTGCTATGAAATAAAACAGAAAATTGCTGTTTAGCATTTAGGGCCCCATCTTGTTTACAAACTTCTCTCTAGTAAGAGTTTATTCCCAAAGATTTTTAAGAGTCAAGCTTAAAAATAACATGGTTGGTACTGAATTATAACTGATCTATTTTAGATGCTTTATCTTTGGCTGTATTATTTTAACTATGCTTTGTTAAATCTGAACTACAAATCATTGAAAACCAAACTTCCCTGCCCTGCTTTCAATACCTACTGCTACCTGTAGCCCAAAAAGCATTCGTTTTAAGGTTTCTATCTCATATCTCTAGAGTAGAAAATATTCCCTCATTGTAAGAGAATTGAAAATGAACCTGAGAAGAAACTATCCAACTACATCTATTTAAAAATGATATTTTAGTCAACCTAGCTTGTGGCAAAGCAAAGGCAGAGACAATTGTCAGATAATGATTTCCAAAAGCTCTTTCCTCCTGTTCATCACTTAAATTCTGTGAAGTGTCTGCTGTATTCATGAGTGTGAGTCAGCTGGTTCATAATACTGTGTGGTGTGTGCATCTAGTTCTTCCTTTGTTGGCTACTAAGCAATGTTGAGAGATTTTTATCTGCAGCTTTTCTGCTGCTGCAATTGCAGGAATCTTACCATCTGGCTTGTCAGCAAACTGAGATATTCCATCTACCCAGGCCTCACATGTTTTTGCAAAATATTCATGTCCGTACATTTCTTCCATTTGTTTCCTGATCTTTTCACTCCATTTTGAAACATCTCGGATAGCTATGTAAAATGGCATTGAATACATTAGACCCTTTTCAATAAACAAATAGCATCCACATAAATATGTGAGTGTGCATTTTAAGAGCCAATTACAAATGTACATTTCAGATGCAAAATTCTGTTAAATGTTTTTTTTTTTTTTAAACCATCTGTGGAAGGGGAAAAAATAAATTAATTTCAATGTCTGCATCAGAGTCCTTTCTGAGTTCAAGTTGCAAATTAATTGTTGCTACCGTGTTTGCAAGGGGTGGACAAAGGCTGCCTGCAGTGGGAGGGAGGGAGGAGAGCTTGCAGGATGAGACACCAAAGCATGTACAGTCTCTTGGGTGGAGTGGGGGAGAAGAGTGTTTATCTGGAGTCAAAGTTCAAATTATATCTATTTTTATAGAAAAAGGGTAGGGTATAGATGCCCCGCTCTAGGACAGCTTTTTGCTCTGGCCTCTGGATTGAAGCTGGCACATGGTTATTCACCAGTGTTCAATGTCAGGAAGTCTTTACTAAGGCATTCCAGCAAGCTGACATCATGGTACATTTGCCACATTCTTAGAGGAAAACCAAGACCTGCCTACTCAGTGGAGTCCTGCTGACTCACTGCATGTTACGCAGAGCTGTACAAATAATCTAGAATTCTACTTTACTCACCTGTTTGACAGGTTTAGAAATTTTGTATATCTCCAGCTGTCAATAATGCCCATAAAGCACATGTAGTTGTCACTCTTGGGGACCTTACAGAGAAGCAGACTAATGCTATCACAACAGAAAAGGAGAGATAACTGAAAGCTCCTGAGTCACCAGACAGCAATGACAGTTGCTAACAGAGAGCTCTTAAAATGGCTTCTGATAGCGTGGGAAGGACTAAAGAGTTCAATAAATAATAATATGAAATACAACCTGTTTGACCAATCACAAGGCAGTAGTGACTAAAAGATGTTCTATAATAGCTCTTCACTGATATATGGGAAATGAGAGCGGTCATCCCAGTCCAGTTGTTACTGAACAGATGTCTCCTTCACAAAATCTACCATTTTATTTGCTGCTGTGGTTGGTAGTCTTAGTAAAGAAGCAAAAAGTTGAGAGGGCCTGGAGACCAGATAACCCTCTTCCACCCCTTCATGCTTCTCACCTTTTTTTTTTTTTAAATGGCATTTCTGAGCTCACTGGTGCCATTAGCTATTTTGCAGAGGAGTGCCAAATAGTCATATCCTGCACCAGTTAAATCCATAATAAAACTCCCATTGAATTCAGTGGTGCAGGACTGAGCCCACAGATTTGAGATCAACAATATAAGAGACCATGTAAAAGTGAAATAGTATTTATGCAGTTGTAGTAATGGCTAAATAATCAGAACTATGTTTCATACTGGAAACACAAGGCTTCACATTTGTGCACAAACACTTTTGTTCTGGTATAGTCCCTTCACTGGATGCTCTCTTACCACTATCACAAATGATGTCCCTTTTCAACAAAATGGCAGTAGCTTCATTAACAGTAATTGTAAATAAGTATTTGACTTTCAAATGAAAGTAGAACATATATTATCTGAGAAGTACTTATTCATGTGAGCTCTTTGCTTAAGGCAAACAAAGTGTGTACAGCCTTCTCTCTTCAAATCTTTTTTGACCAACCTAACTCCTCTTTTTTCAAAAAATAAATAAATAAATAAATATAAAATAGCTGTCTTAGTAGGAACAGATTTTTCTATATACCTGGAGAAATGTGCCCTTGATTCTAAACTAAGAAATGACTCCGTCTGCCCATTGGACTTTCATAACCAGAACAGCATCGAATTTGGATACAAAGCAAATTATGAATAATTTACAATAAATAGCAATATGCAATTTCTAGAAGAAATAATTTTCCCAGACATTTCTCAGGTCACTGAAATCAGATTTTTTTTTTTCTGCATGCTAAGTTTCTTTCTTTGTTTTTCAGCCTTCGTTTTGCTGGAAAAATTGCAGTTAGCCAGAAATCAGAAATCCAGGGTCTCTTTACTTTACAAAGCCTTTTTTTTTTTTGTCAATAGAGCAAAGAATTTCAAGGGAATTAAAGTGGGAAAGGAAACACGGGTGATTCATTTTTTCCTGCACACAAATGAACTTTTTTATTTTCTGATTGTGTATTCTGACCTCAGGAGGGGAAAAATTCTTGCTCATTATATGCTAGAATACTAGATATTACACACTTTTAAAAAAAGTTTTGCTGTTGTTCCTAAGGAAAGTTTTTCCTTATTCTGTTTTATTGCACCTATGGTGGTTTTTTTTTGGGGGGGGGGGGGTTATTTTAAAGGATCAATACAAAGATAACTGAAGAGGCCTTAGTATGATACAAGAAAAGACTAAGTTATTTGCCATCAGACATTTCTCCATTCATGCAATTAATACTTACCATTGTAAAGCTTCAGATCCTCCTGAGTGACAACGGCGTTTGCTCCCCAAACAACTAACTTGTGGATAAGGGTTGGATGTTTTGCAGCTGCTATGAGAGCTGTAATCCCACCGTCACTCCATCCCAGCAAAGAGAACTTCTTAAACTTCAGTGCCTTGATTGGTGTGAGAAAATTACAGTAAAAATCACTGGCCTTCACTACTAAACAGCTGTATCTACCTGCAGTCAAATGTTTCTTGAAAACTAACCACTTCAACCAAAATCTCAAGTTTAGTTAAATTACAATTAACACACAACTAAAATGCAAATAGAGACTCCTTTATATTAAAACAGGCAGCAATTAAAAAAAACCCTATTTAAAGTAAGTGTGTGTGTGATGCTGCTAGAGATTCTTGGATTGCCTTCCTGTAGATTTGAAGAACCTGTATGGCAGTGGGTGACTGCATCTTAGATGAGACTGTGCCCTGGTTTACACTAGGATTTTACATCCGAATAGTACATCTCTCGGGTGTGAAAAATCCACACGCCTGAGAGATGTAGCTGTACCGACCTAGCCCCCAGTTTAGACAGCAGTAGACAGAAGGAAGAACAACTTAGCTACTGCCTCTTGGGGAGGTGGATTACCAATACCAATGGCAGAACCCCTCCTGTTGGCATAGGTAGTGTCTATACTGTAGCATTTTAAGTGTAGACAAGCCCTGAGAAGCAGTTACTAAGCAGTCTTAGAAAATATAAAGGTTAATAAAATCTGGAAAACAAGAGCTGGCTTGCTGCCACTTGTTGTTAAATATCTATTGTGGGTTTTAGAGAGTGTATGTCTGTGCAAGCTACCTATACTGGCCAAACTTTTTAAAAGCATCCACTAATTTAGAGTGCTTTGAATTTTGGGTGTCCAACTTGAAACAGCTAGGGTCTGATTTTATGAGGTGCTGAGCACTCAGAATACCAGCTAGAGTCAATGTAAGTAGCTGTGGGTGCATTTCACCACTGAAAACTAGGCTTAGAGGGTCCAAGTTTTAAAAAGTAACCACTAAATTAGCTCCTGCAATTGTGTGCACCCAAAATCTGAGTACTTCAATATCTAAGCAGTTTGGTACAAATCCACCTTTTTGTGTGCTTAGAGGCATGGTTTTGGCATGTGTTAAATGTGAAGCTGGATTGAAGCCACTTGGAAAACTTGATCTGAAATTTGAACTGTTCTTGGTTATAGCGGTATACTTTAAATACTGCTTCATGATGAGTTTCAATTAAAATGTTTATGTTGAAATGACTGCCTTCTCCAAAGGAAGCAAGATTGTAGCCCACAAAGACCTTAATTCATCCTGTGTACTCCCCCCTAGGGCTTGGGAGATTCTAGGTCACATTCTCTGCTGCACCAAGATCCACTAACAGCAGGAGGAGGGTGAGAGGGTGGTGGGGACAATCAGGGAAACAGTTACGGCTCCCTGTTTCTGTGGGCTATCTTGTGCTGGCTCCGGTCCTGTAGTATGACTGCATTTCACTTGAAATTACCTCCGTCCAGGGCCCCATACGTAGTGTGGCCATGTACAGTATGATATAATTGCAGATTGTTTTAAAGTTGCTGTATAACATAAGCTTTCATTTGAGTGAAATGTAAATCAACACAAGTGATGTCTACCTGAGTCTGCAGTCAGCCTGAAACAATAATTAGGAGATGTATGAACTAATCCCATTTGGCTCAATGGGATGTTAAAACTGAAGTATCAGAAGGTTTTAAATATCAATATTAACAATCTCACTGCTGAAAATTTTAGAAGCAATGCTAATGTGCTTATTGGTCTTTGTTGGATGTAGTGGTAGGCAGTGAAGCAGGCTTAAAATGGTCTTTTCCCATATTAAATTCTGCTAGTAGTGTTATAAAGAGGTTTTTATTTCAAAAAGGGATCTAATTCAGTTGGTAGATGGTAATATAAAGTACTGACACCTGTCTTAAGCTGTTATATTGTTCTTCAGAGTCTCAGCTTTCATTTTATGAAGAAAAACTTATAGCAGTGAGTTGGGAAGAAAATTTCAAAAAATATGAACCAAGTCTAACAGAGACAGATGCTAGAGGTTTAGTCTACACTACAAAGTTTTGCCAGCCTAGCTATAACAGCTAGAAGTGTGGACAAATATCACACCCCCTAGCTAACAAAGCTATGCCTGCAAAACCTCCAGGCTGGACACAACTATGTTGGCAGAAGAGTGCTTCTGTTGGTATAGCTAATGTCATTTGGGGAGATGGTGTAGCTATGCCAGCACAACTCTGTCTTTTGGTTTACACTGCATCTCCACAAGGGGGCTCTGTCAGAATAGCTAAACCACTATATGGCAAAGGATTTGTAGTGTAGTCAATACCAGAGTCTGTAGAAAGCCAATAGTTCTGAGGGCTTGTCCACGCCGGAAAGTTATACTGGTATAAGCTAAGATGAGAATTTAAACTGATATACCTAACTCTCCATGTGGACACACTTATTCTGGAAATCCTACTCTTCATTAGTAGGGCTGATTCTTTAGCTCAGGGGTCAGCAACCTCTGGCACATGGCTCGCCAGGGTAAGCACCCTGGTGGGCCGGGCCAGTTTGTTTACCTGCTGCCTCTGCAGGTTTGGCTGATCGCGGCTCCCACTGGCCGCGGTTCGCTGCTCCAGGCCAATGGGGGTGGCGGGAAGCCACGGCCAGCACATCCCTCGGCCCGTGCTGCTTCCTGCAGCCCCCATTAGCCTGGAGCGGCGAACTGTGGCCAGTGGGAACTGCGATCGGCCAAACCTGCGGACGCGGCAGGTAAACAAACTGGCCCGGCCCGCCAGGGTGCTTACCCTGGTGAGCCGCATGCCAGAGGTTGCTGACCCCTGCTTTAGCTACAGTGCTACTATACAGTATTTGTGAGAATGTATAAACAAGTTAATCCATGCTTCATAAGGAGGCTTGGCAGAATTTAATTTTTTTTAAAATAATTTCAATGGATAATTTTTATTTTAAGCATTTTTAATTTTTATCAATTTAAATGTTCAGTTACAGGAAATTATGGTGGGGGTTGTCAGACAATTATTTAATGACAGTGGATGTTGATATTCAAAAAGATAAAGCTTTATAGCCATTAAAACACAAATTATCAACATCACATGTCAAAATATACAAAGTAAACAGCCTTTATTCAAACTCTAATAAGTTCTCAACCAGCATTTTTTCTTTCTTTGCCTATATGTAAGTATCTATTGATGGAAATAATTTTTTTCATCAGTTTGTATAAAGTGAAACCAAAGTTTGACATTTAATAAAAAAAATCCTTCCAAGCCTATTCATAAGTGAGATTTCAATAATCCTTTAATATACGTACTTATAAACATACAAATCTTCAAAAGTGGAAGATATGCTACACTGTTTTCTGTTGCCAAAAAATCTAGTCAGTTATACTCTCAACTTCAGCACTGAATAAATGTGGATGGGATGCTTCCCTGCTTTCTACCAGATTGAGTACAAAGCATCTGATTATAATCATAATTATAATACATAATGATGTACTCCTTTTGAGGACAGCATCTTTTTTCTGTCATGCATTCATTAAGTGTTTGAAGAGAAGCAGGTAAAAGAGGAGTTCCAAGCTTTCATATTTGGAAGCCTGTCACCTGCTCATGATAACATTTTTGTTCTGGTTGGCCAGAGTGGTACTGGCTTTGTACGTTAGTCTGGTTATACTGTAAAGCAAGGGGCAGCTGGATTTCATGACTAGGGAAAAACATTTCTCCTATGTTTCCTGTCAGACTTATTTTGGTTCAACTAATCTCCTTATGCTGTGTACTTTAGGAAGGCTGCATTTTCAATTTCCCATGGTTCTCCAAAGTTGCTGCTGTGAAAAGAAATAACTGGCTTCGCTGTCCAAACCCTATCTGATATTTTTGGAACATATTACATTGTCAGGATTCTTAACATGGCCAAAGATACTGTGTAGTTTAACATAAGGAATTCCACTCACAAGTTGCCAATATCGTAGTTAACGTTTTATTGTCAGGCTTTCCTTTAGCATTAATTTGGCACAGTTCTTATAAAAACAGAACAAAACAACAGCACAACATATTTTTCACTTTGATTCTATAAATCAGGTTTAAAAAGCAGGAGGATCAATGACAGACATGAGTCATGTTCTTTGTACTCAGAATAAGTGTGTACATTATATTCTGTGTGGATTTAGGAAGCCTCTGACTCCTCATTCTAACTATTTCAGGAATAGACCTTACAATGGAAATATGTCAGTTTAGTTTGCAGGATTAGACGTTAAACATCTTAGGTTCTTGCAAAATGTCTTAATTATCACCCACTAAAGAACTTGTCAGCTACAATTATTAACCGTAGGTCTTGTTTTTCATATATAGTTTTCCTGGACTTCATGCAACTATAAAGTCACAAACATTCTGGGGCAAAATATTCTGGAATAAGATTGTGCTGCTTACTTACATAATTAATTCCATGGCTAAATCTTCTGTGTGATAAAAGAGAGATGGAAGAAAAAAACAAGCTTCCCAAGCAGAACATATTTCCATCCATTTTAAGCACTTTTGCATAATTTAATATCAGCAATTACTACTGTAAAACATATAATCCTTGACTACGCCCCTCCCCACCACCATTAAGGAAAACCAGACTTTATCTCAGAACGGATTTACCTGCATCAGATCAACAGCATCTCTTGCATCTCTTTCAAAGAAATCTGGAGGAAAATCTCGAGCTGGAGGGATAGAATGTCCATAGCCCCGAGGATCCCAGGCAACTATTGTGAACAGCTGCTTGTTCATAGATTTGAGCTGTGGTCCAAAATCACTTTGACTACTCCCTAAAAACATTATGTCCTGATAAATTAATCGCCACATTACAACTACCCTATACATGCTACAAATGGACTTCATAAATTCACTTAGTTGGGACACCTACCAGTGAAGAGATTTAGATAAATAGTATGGACCATGACCACTGCTTAATCACAACAGTATGAATAAAAATTTTGCTGAATGAACATGTTTTCTTCTAGTGGTATCAATGGGTAAGTATTGGTTAACCAAGTAATATACCCATTTTAAGAGTTTTCTGTAGCACCCACTACTGTAGGATCTAAGGCCTTGATTTGGCAATATTTTTCATACACATATTTTCAGACATTTTTTAAATTGGTGGGGTGTTAGGAAATCAGTTGGGCTGTCTGAGTGTAGAGGATTCTATTGGACTATAATCTCTATGAACACAAGGGTTGAGATAGCAGTTTTGTGATCAAACTTATTTAGCCCTAGTATAATGTGTTGAAAGACTGTAAATACAAATCTCATCCTAAACGGCTCTACACTTCTAGAATTTAAAAGTGGCTGTTAAAATACTTTTAAAATTCTGATCAGAATACCCCAAATACCTCTTTTACATCAGTAAGAGTAACTGGAGACATGACAAAACCAGCGGAAGTTTATGGGAGCACATGGGCTCTAAAAAATAATCTCATTACCTCCACCATCTATAGCAGGGGTCGGCAACGTTTGGCACGCGGCTCGCCAGGGTAAGCACCCTGGCGGGCCGGGCCAGTTTATTTACCTGCTGACGCGGCAGGTTCGGCCGATCGCGGCCCCCACTGACCGCGGTTCGCCGTCCCGGGCCAATGGGGGCAGCGGGAAGCCGCGGCCGGCACATCGCTCGCCTGCACCGCTTCCCGCCGCCCCCATTGGCCCGGGACGGCGAACCGCGGCCAGTGGGGGCCGCGATCGGCTGAACCTGCCGCGTCAGCAGGTAAATAAACTGGCCCGGCCCACTAGGGTGCTTACCCTGGCGAGCTGCGTGCCAAACGTTGCCGACCCCTGATCTACAGCATGGTGCAATTAGCTGATTATATTAATGGATGAGTTTTCTTCCCTTGCAATAACATTTAATGGCCACAGCCAGAAGCAGAATACCAGGCTAGATGGAGAAGAATTGGACTGCCCTGGTATTATAAATCAACTACTAATTTTATTAGTAGAAAGTGCTGTGATCCAAGTGCTTGATGCCATTAAAAAGTGGGTTACTTTATTTTTAAGGGCACCTTATGAATAGTCTATAAAGGATAAATGATTAACCACTCATTAAAACAACTATTAATCAATTGACTCCGTGGGTCAATAGGTTGCTTATAACCATCTATAACACAAAGTCTCATGTCTCTAATATGCTATTAATCATTTAACATTTTATAAAATGACACCAAAAAGTATGTCATTCATTTTTTTACTAAATATTAAAACATACCTGCACTAACACATTATACACCAAGCTTCAGCCCAAAGACATTTAAAATAGGTAAGACAACAAAATCTGGCAACTAGTGTTTTAGTGGTAATAATTAAACTATAGCATGTACATTTCAAAATAAAACTATGTATACATTGCAAAAAATCAATTTTGAATTCATACATGTGCCTTTCTTGACTTCTCTCAGAAACAGGATCAATATCAGTAATGAACAATTTAAGAATTATTTCCCCTACACCATTAAAATTAGACAGTCCCTTTTCTTCCTATTTTTTTGACACCATCTCTCCAGAAATGTCTCCAAAGGGAGAGGTTGCAACCACTAGATAGACATTCCTGGCCATTGGTGCACTCTGAGTCTCCAAAAGCAGCTGAGAATCAAATATAACTGATGCATTATGAAATTGAATAACCAAAAGGTGAACATAGACGCTTGTTAAAAAAAAACAATATCACCTCTGCTATTTTTCCCCTTCATGAGAAAGCTCTTGTTTAAACAAGATGTAAAC
Organism: Terrapene triunguis; assembly: GCF_002925995.2. NCBI lineage: Eukaryota > Metazoa > Chordata > Testudines > Emydidae > Terrapene > Terrapene triunguis. The sequence goes on along the minus strand of NW_020664408.1, from coordinate 576,265 downwards.
GCTGCCATCGTATTGTTCATTATTATAGCTGGAATTGGAAGGCACTTACACTCTTTTTAGAGATGATCATTCATTCAGTCCTTATATACTAAAATATAGAACACAATGGACCTGACTCTCCATTGTTTGTACCTTGTGTAGTCATTTGCACCTGTGCAAAGTGAATGTACAACATTACTAAATCAGAATGGTAGCATTTTACACCCACTTTGTGCTGGTGGGAGTGACTACAGAAGGTGCAAGGCAATGGAGATTCAGGCCTAGAATGTTTGCATTTAGAAGGTCTCTGGTGTTCTAGATAAGAATAACTTTGTAAAACTGGTAACTGTTTAAAATAACTTTGATTTTTCCTAACTCTACATGTACCAAATTCTAGTTTTTAAAAGGTAATGCATAAAAAGGTAAAAAGTTGCTGAAAAAGATCTTACAAAAAGAGTACAAAATAGCTTTAGAAAAATCAAGAAAAAAGTACTGATATCAAGTCCTAATATGACAAAAGTTCCTGACCTAACATCCCAGGAAGAAGCAGAACTGCATGATCCCCTTGTCCTGTCTGTTTATAATGCAGGGGCACTCCATTCACTTTTATTTTAGCAGATGTTATTGAAGTACTAGAAGAAAAGAAAATTATTCAACAAGCTAATATCTCATTACAGTGCAGTCATTCAGTGGACTATGCAGTAATTACTAATGCTAGACACTGACAACACAGCCATATTTAAAGGGTTCTGTTTGCCTTTGTGGGGGAAGGGGAATGTGAGAGAGAGAAAGAATCAAACAGATTGCTACTGGAAAATAGAGGCAGACTACATGGGAAGTCAGGCATGTGACATTTTTACTTTATAATACTGTGCAGTTCTGCAAAGTGTCTTTTTAAATAATTTGTATCTTTTGGAAAAAACCAAAACGTTTCAAATCTGCATAACATTCTTACTGAATACCTCCCCCACCCCCACCCCCCAAAAACCTTCAGACGTAATACTGCCTACCCTCCCCAGCACAGAGGATGACAGGACATTGCTTGCAGCAGGAGACAGTGCTCTGTGGCAAGATGGAACATTGGGAGATCCAAAAAGGAAAAGAGGTAAGTTCTAAGTTCTGAATGACTCAGCCTGGCTATTGGAGGTGTGCAGCACATTACTAAAGTTATTGGAATGTTGTTAAAATCCTTGGTATATCACTTTTCAGCACTTCGTTCTATACAGTGCCCAAATGAAGTGACAGATACAGTAGGAATAAAAGCAGAAAAAGGATTAGGTCTAGTTTGTGAGATGGACTGCGCATCCACATAGGGAAGCAAATGTGGAATAAGGCACTCCCCTTGCTGCCCTGAGCAAACTACCTGAGTCCAGGCATGCAGGTTAAAGGGGCACTGCATTCCTGTTTAGTACCCTGCCTTGCCCCTTGAGTAGGTGTGTCTGGAGACTAGGCAGAGAGCCTTGGCTTTGCACCTCCTAGGAACTGGCCGGTATAGGTAAGCTAGCATCCTAGGGATAGGAATACATTATTTCCCCTAAGTGCAAGGAGGTAACACCTCCACTTGTATGGTTCCTGTGTAGCCCTTGCTGCTGGCATTTTTTTAACTACTGTATCATAATCATGTTAAACTATGGTGGCTTCGGTATGTCACGTGATACTGATGGTAGCACAATAATGGGAGATTTTAAGAAACAATCAGTGTAACTACAGCTTTAAGTGCCTACAGAAGTGTGTTAAAAACAAATAAATGTTAAAAGGAAATATCACTGTATTACTGAACTGCTTCCAAATGGCTGCTGTTGTTGCTCTGAACCTCATCCTCTGTTGCTACATAACAGAATGTGGTTTATGGTTACTTATGATCCAGTTGTGTAATGAAAAAACCTACGACTGGGGGCGGGGCGGGTGGAATCTCATCATACAATTCAATTCAATGTAATCTGAGCAGAGGGTATTGTTCAATTAGAAAATACATTACTGTGCAAAATGTTTCAACAGGAAGAAGTAGCAAAGTAAACCTTCAAGATTACAAAAGTCAGTCACAAGCGTAGGAAAATTAACAGTACAGAAAAATTCTAAAGGATGAAGATACTTGTATTTACATAGTTTGGAATTCTGATACCATCATCAGATAATTCTTAGAGAGATCATTGTTACATTGACTGTTAGGCCTTTGCTAACCCGCTACATATTTATGGAAATGTAAATTAATTTGATTTTTAATATGTATTTCTACTTGGAATATTAGATGGTTTTAGACCCTAAATGTTTCCAAAGTGTAATCCATGAATGCAGGAACATGGTGCAGTAGAATTTGATTTATCCAGAAAAGTGATTATTTTTTTCCCCTCGAGTCTCTTTCAACTGACTGTTGAAGCCTGTCCGTTTCAAGTGGCTGGAGCAGAGAAAGGAGGTATTAGTGCCATTTTGAATAATGACCTCTTTTTCTACTCTGAATAGCAAAAATCTTGCTGGATATTGAGGAAATAAAGTACAAACCCATTTCCCATTGAAGAGGCAAGATAACTTGATTACTTTTACTTTTGTGTTAACTTCTGTTCCAGCCACACTAGAACTCAAATATGCAAGTGTGGGAGTTTTCTTCTATTCTACTCTCTGTAGGTTCTTATGTAGCTCTCATCACCGTAGTACCTGAGCACCTTATAGTAGTGCATTAAGTGGCATGAGTAACATTGGTCACTTGTTTTTTTCTCTCTCTCCTATCCTATCTTTTTCTTTATTGTATCACTATATGTTGTATTTGGAGAAGGCAAGACCAAAGAGGTGCACCTGGAGTGGAAGGTAATGAGGTTTATGATGGTGCTTAGTTCCTGTGGGAGTTCTTTCCACAGTATCGGACCAGTCCCTGAGAAAGCACTGCACAGATGAGCTTTAACCTTCCAGGTTATATCTTCACTGCAGAAAGAGGTGTGTTTTTACATTGAGAGAGCTAACCCAGATTAGCTATGTGAATTTAAAATCTAGTGGAGACAAGGCACAGGTAGTCTTTTATCTCAACTAGCTACCTCAAGGTAACACTTACCTGTGCCATGTCTCTACTAGGATTTTACATCTAGAAAGCTAATTCAAGTTAGCTAGCTCCATGTAATATCACACCTATTATTTTGCAGTGAAGACACAGTCCTACTCTCTACTCTACGCTACTACTCTCAATCCTGGCCAGTCAAGGGAGCACTCGCTACTGGCAAAAGTGCTTTTTTTAGGAAAGCATTCAAGCATGTGCTTAAATCCATCCCTATTCAGGAAAGCACTTACACACATGTTTAACATTAAGCATGTGCATAAATCCCATTGACTCCAGGGGCTTAAATATTTAAGTACTTTTCTGACTAGTGTGAGTGTTGGCCCTGGACTTCTGAGCCCTCTTTCCACCCCTGTGTAATTTCCTTTTCCAGGCCAAAGGAACAGTCACCCCAAACTACAAAGGACAGCTTCCTCAGTGACATGTATGAAATACATAGATGCTCTACCCTCCTTCTTGCTTTTTCTCCACAAGCTTCCTAGTGCTCCATAGCCCATGAGATTTACCTAATTGTACTTCTATTAGTTAACACGTGTAAAGTTGGAATTGTACGTTATGGTATGATAGCACCAGATCTGTACTGCACACAGGAATATTTGGATCCAAGGGCAGGCTGCCAATAATCCCACAAAAAGTCTGCACTTTAACCTGGCATTAATACTGTGTATTGGAAGGTGAGGAGAGGGCACAGCATGTTTGCAAAGAGATGGAGTGACAGTCTGAGATATTTATTCATTTTCCCATTTAAGCAAAAATGTTTTTTCTAAGCCATAATCAAGGAGGGAGATAATACCATCGGGCAAACAAACTTCTATTAGTGCATTTGCACTTTGTTATTTAAACAGGATACTGTGCATATTTACACCATAACATTGTTGTAAACTTTGAGGTGGACCTTCATCAGGAAATGTTTTTTGAAAATACCTGCCATTTGGTGCAATCTGGGGCATTCCAAAAGCCAATTCCTGTAAAAAAAATCTGCTTTTCAGAAGTATTTTATGAGCCTCAAGGATGTAGTCTACAATGTTTCTAGCCGTGTCCATAAAAGGATGAATGCCACCAAAAGCAAGGACATCACTTCAACCATTCATTCAACTACTAAAATTTGAACAAAGGGCAATTTTAACATAGTCATCGTGTGAATGACTGAGAAAGCACTTTAGAGACAGTGACAGATCAGACATGAGGTATTAACCTAAGTAGGAAAGGATAGTTGACTGAAGTGAGAGATTATTGTAATTCCATATTTTATCCACTGTGAAATGATGTCAATGGATATCATTAAAATGAGCTGCGAGAATAGTCCTGGCAACTGGAATTTTAAATAATTTTAAAAGGCTTTGGTTTTTTGGCAGTAAGTCATGTCTTGCTCAAGAGGATAAAAGACCAATTTCTAAGTTTCAGTTTAATACCATCCTTTTAACTGCACCAAATATGAAACATCAGTGAAACTAATGTTTTTCTACACTTTGTTTTCATTACAGAATGTTGTATTTTGATGTTGTTAATGATCTTTAAGTACAACACTATTCTATGATTTCACTGTATGGTTCTTGTCTTCTGGCATAGCTCTGTATTACACACTTACCTCATTCAAAAACAGACATAGGAGTTTGCATTTTGTCTTCCAATTAATTTATATCCTAATAGTTGCAGTACTCTTTTGACTAACTTATCTCACTTTAAAAAACAAAAAACACATATGGACGTCTCACCATTTGGTTATCTAATGGTTAACCTTTATTCATTTTACTACTTTACCTGCCTTAAGTATCGTGGGTGAAATCTTTGCCCCATTGAAGTCAACGAGAGTTTTATTTGCTTTTTTGTAGGAATGTTATTTTAAAGCATTAAGGTTCAGAGAAACTTTCTTTCTGTGCCACTCACAAAACAACTTCATGATTTAGTGAGATTGTTTTGTTCTTTATTAAGCTTTGACATTATTCTTACCTCTGTTCTAAACACGGAGGCTGGCATAACCCCCACCACATAGTTTACATTCAGGACTGATTTCAGGACTGAATTACTTTTACTTTGAATCATTTTTCATAAAGCAACCCAAAATGAACAAACAATGGCTGTGCAGACTCCTATGCCTAATTCATGGTAGTGGAATTAAATTGCAGTCCTTTATTCACAAGAAGGCAGCCCAGACTGTACATAAACTAAGTGTTTATGTAACACAATACTGTAGTTCAGGGATCGGCAACCTTTGGCACGCGGCCTGCCAGGGTAAGCACCCTGGCGGACCGGGCCGGTTTGTTTACCTGCCGTGTCCGCAGATTCGGCCGATCACGGCTCCGACTGGCCGTGGTTCGCCGTTCCAGGCCAATGGGAGCGGCGGGAAGCGGCGGCCAGCACATCCCTCAGCCCGCGCCGCTTCCTGCAGCCATTGGCCTGAAGCGGCGAACCACGGCCAGTGGGAGCCGCGATCGGCCGAACCTCCGGACGCGGCAGGTAAACAAACCGGCCCGGCCCACCAGGGTGCTTACCCTGGCAAGCCGCGTGCCAAAGGTTGCCAATTCCTGCTGTAGTTGGTAATGGCACGTACCAAACTAAGGCGCTGATCCTGCAATTAGATCTATATGCTCCATCTACACAGATCCTTTGAAGATTGGGGTGCAAGTCTGGAACTGGTTTTCATGACTATGGCTCATACTGGAAGAGTCATTATGCCATTTATAACTCAATAAATTTTGACTACCTGTTATGGGGATATGTTTTAACAAATTAATTTGACTATTAAAACTGATCAACCAAGCTTTTTTGTACCTACTGTAAATATCTATACATATAAACCAAGTTTCATAACCAAATATGATGCAGCTAAATTTTTGAGCTCAGGGTAAGAAGTGTGGCATGTCCTTTGCCCAATTTTTGAACAACACTTATTAATAGAAAGCACAGCCTATTTAAAAAAAATAGTAAAACACAGCACTTGTCTTTTGATTTAAAAATTCCATTCCATGCAGCTTATTTGACTATATCCTTCACTATGGTGAATAAGCACTTCAACTCAATTTTAACTAATCCTTGTAGGAACATTTAATATCCCATTGCTTGAAACCATTTTAAAAATTGCAAAAAACCCTTCCTAACTTTATTGACAAAACTACCTCCTGTTGCCTTTTTTAAAGTGGGCACTGAAGTGTTGTTTTTACAGATCTCTGGAGAAAAACTATACTGCTTTCCTTTTTCATGTTGCACTTACACATTCTGTAGCCTTTCCCTCTGACTAGTTATTAACTTCATGTGAAGTGACCTTCTGCTGAATGTGTGATGCTGCCTCACACTTGCTCTTGAGCCAAGTAAAAAGAGACTGTTGGAATTTCATAGTCAATATATACAGACCTTTTTATCTGGATGAAGACCAAGTGAGGGGCTGCACCACAAACTCAGCAAATCATCACATTACTGTGAAGTTAATATGTAATCAGTCAGGGAAAAGACTAGAATCAGCAACTCAAAATGCTAATCTCAAAAAATTAACCACTCTATTTTTTTCAACAGGCTTGAGGTAGTCCATTTCACTCCCTGCTTAGAATAGGCAACACTCAGAGTGCTACTGGTTTGTCAAAAAACATTAGGCATAGTAGAAAAATGTTATTGAAGCATGTAAAAATAAGAGCAATTTTATTGCCTTTGCCAAACAACATGCCCAGGCATGTCTTTTATGACTTCCAAGATAAAATTTGCAGTTTTGTTTGTCCCATTTATGCATCTAAGAGATTCTCTGCTTCTTGTATCTTCCTCCTTGATTTTGACAGGAACAAAGGTCTTCTGTTTTGGAAGAACTGACTGTATGCACAGGATCAGATAGATCAGTGCCCCCTAAAGCCATGGTAGCTTGATAATGAAATGGAAATTATTTGCCTCAGTGGTAGTGTTGTGTGTGTGTTAAATGGGACAAAGTAATGCACATTGGAAAAAAATAACCCCAACTATACATACAATATGATGGGGGCTAATTTAGCTACAACTAATCAGGAACGAGATCTTGGAGTCATCGTGGATCGTTCTCTGAAGACGTCCACGCAGTGTGCAGCGGCAGTCAAAAAAGCAAACAGGATGTTAGGAATCATTAAAAAAGGGATAGAGAATAAGACGGAGAATATTTATTGCCCTTATATAAATCCATGGTACACCCACATCTTGAATACTGCATACAGATGTGGTCTCCTCATCTCAAAAAAGATATACTGACATTAGAAAAAGTTCAGAAAAGGGCAACTAAAATGATTAGGGGTTTGGAACGGGTCCCATATGAGGAGAGATTAAAGAGGCTAGGACTTTTCAGCTTGGAAAAGAAGAAACTAAGGGGGGATATGATAAAGGTATATAAAATCATGAATGGTGTGGAGAAAGTGAATAAGGAAAAGTTACTTACTTGTTCCCATAATATAAGAACTAGGGGCCACCAAATGAAATTAATGGGCAGCAGGTTTAAAACAAATAAAAGGAAGTTCTTCTTCACACAGCGCACAGTCAACCTATGGAACTCCTTGCCTGAGGAGGTTGTGAAGACGAGGACTGTAACAGGGTTTAAAAGAGAACTAGATACATTCATGGAGGTTAAGTCCATTAATGGCTATTAGCCAGGATGGGTAAGGAATGGTGTCCCTAGCCTCTGTTTGTCAGAGGGTGGAGATGGATGGCAGGAGAGAGATCACTTGATCATTACCTGTTAGGTTCACTCCCTCTGGGGCACCTGGCATTGGCCACTGTCGGTAGACAGGATATTGGGCTGGATAGACATTTGGTCTGACCCAGTACGGCTGTTCTTATGTTCTTAAAGATGTCACTAGGAGGGTTCCAGCACATTGGATGGAGAAACTGCGATCAGCAATGTGTGGTCTGCAAAGTATGTTTTATGACTATACTCTAGAGAGAGTAAGTCTGTACAACCTAATTCTCAGAAAAATACAATTTCAATCCATGCTGGTCAGAAATTGTGCTAGAATCATGCTAATACAGATTTGATCCCCTTGACCCCAGCCACCCTAACTTGCGGAGGCTGAGAAGCTAGTTTTCTGCCTGGTTATGTTGGCCAGCATATACAGGGCATCGGAACTAGATGTGAACAGTGTCTGAAACCTGTTTTAAAGAAGGTATGCCTCATTTCACACCACCCAACACAACTATATATGTACACAGAAAACTTGTTTTTAAAACAATGTTTAAAAACATTTCCTACCTGTAATGTAGAGAGGGCCAAGGCCGACAGGCCCATAGCCCTGAACTTCTGGGAATTACAGTCAATCAGTAGTGCCCAGCAGCCTGTGCTGGTGCATCTACTTCTAGCACAGCACTGTGGTTCTCTGCCCCCTAAAGCCTGGCTCAGCCTTGCACCCTCCATAGGCTGAAACCACATTTGTATTGTATCCACAAATCATGCTGCAGCATTGTGCTTTGCAGAAATGGGGCGCAATTTGTGAAGGACAAGGGAACGACACTTCAGTTTCAGCTACGCCACAAATCCAAGCTGGGCTTTGGCTGGGGGCAAAGGATTGTGGCGTGAAGAATGGATTGGCAGGGACAGCTTTAAAATTCAGCTGTCAACTTTCCCTTTTCCCTCCTCAGTCTTTCTTCCCTACCACATCCCTTAGCAACCCTGGCTGTTTCCAGGAGGCCGTTGGCCCCTAGTAGAGGAGCTAGGGGTGCAGCCTGGCACCTGGGGGGGGGGCGGGGGAGAAGGGAGGGGGAACAGGGACTCAGCCGAGAGCTCAAAAAGAGGAGAATGGGGGTAGGGGGGTGGAGACTAGTGACGGGTCCTTATATCCGAAGAAGGAAGCTAAGGAAATAAAGCGCCCTCCCCCCCCCCAATATCCCTACATAGCCTACTGCCAAAGCCCAACCCCCAAATACCCCACAGGCCGATTCCCCCAGCTTTCCCCAAAGCACTACACCACCCCTTCCTCAAAACACCCCGCCGAGGCTCCCCAGCAGCAGCACGGGGCTGAGACGCCCTGGGAGGCGGGGGCGGCTCCGCGCTGGCTGCGCCGCGGCCTGGCCGGGCAGAGCCGGGGCTGACTTTACCCGTAGGAGGCAGCAGCAGCAGGTCCCCGGAGCCCGAGCGGCGGCGCCCCGCGCGCGGCCGGCGGGAGCTGGGAGAGGAGAACCCGCAGCAGCGCCCCGCCAGCGCCCGGCCGAGCCATTCCCGCTCCCCGCAGCTGCCAGCCGCCCCGCCTCGGGCGCAGGGCGGGCCGCGGTGCTGCAAAGACCCCACCCCCTGGCTCCCGCGTCGCCCCACACGGGCCACCCGCCAGATCACGTTTTGCCCCAGGGTGCCCCCAGCGCCGCGCCGCTCTTCGGGGCGGTGGCTGAGCGAGGCCTGCGGGAACGGAGGGGACTCGGGCTGCTTCGAAGTGGGGCGAGGCTGGGCAGGCCCCCAGGGGGAGCCCTGGTGCAGGAGCTGGTCCCAGGGGAGCAGCGTCTCCCGTCCCCCCCGTTGCCCCGTGTGCCCGCTCCTCCTGCAGAACGGAGGCCCCAAAGCTGAGTGAGTGGCATTGTGACCTGGTGCAGTGCCACCCATGTGCAGCTGGAGGGGCTGCGGGGCTTCGCCTGAGGGACCCCTGCACGCTCCTCCTCATTGCTGCCCTTGGGAAGGCCCAATGCTGGTGACTTGGCACCCCTGCCCATTGGCAGAATGAGTGTACGGCCAGGGCCGGCTCCAGGGTTTTGTCCGCCCCAAGCAGCCAAAACCAAAAAAAA
>NW_020664408.1:527662-566132 GCF_002925995.2 Terrapene triunguis | reverse complement strand
TATGATTTCATGATCACTTTCACCCAAGCTGCCTTCTACTTTCAAATTCTCAACGAGTTCCTCCCTATTTGTTAAAATCAAGTCTATACCTTTCCTATTGTGAGGGTATAGAGAAATTGCTGTCCAGCAATGGGGACCCTGGGGAGGGGGGCCCGAAGGGTCACATGACCCTCCCCAAAAGCCAGAGGAGTGGGGCAAGGCCCGCAGCTGGGGAGATAAAGGGGCAGGGTCAGAACTGGAAGGGAAGAGGCAGGGTCAGAGCCTCTCCTATTCCAGCCTCCTCTTCTGGCCACGCTGCCTGGTGCGGCATGCAGCGGCTGCACTCTCCCAGACAGTCTCTGGCCACACTGCTTGCCTGGGACAGCCCAGGCAGGCAGCGTGGCTGGAGGCTGCCTAGGAGAGTGCATTAGTGGCTCCACACATGCCAGGGGGACTGGAGCAGAGCCCCTCCTCCCCCTCCACCAGGTAACATGGGATGGGGAGGGGTCGGGGAGAGCGCAGGGCCCCCGGGCTAGGAGTAGGGCGGGAATGAGTCACCTGGGGGTCACATGGAGAATGGGGCAGGGACGAGTCACATGAAGGGGTCATGTGGGGGGGGCGGGGATGAGTCACGTGGGGAGGTCACGGGCCCCTTTAGCTGGTGCCCCCTTTGTGTCCCTCCCACTAGTTGCCTCTCCCCAGGTCCAGCATAGTGGGAGTTAAAGAAAACCTTTGGGTTCAGCTAGCCCCGCCCCACTATACCTGCAGCCAATGCCAGACCTGGAGGGGAGCAAAAAGAAGGGAGCCTGACTCACTGGGAGCTGACTGGTGATGAGGTAGTTCTCTGCCTGCCTGCAGGGACAGAGCAATAACCTGCCAGCCAGCACAGCCACTTGAGGCAAGTAAGGGGAGGCTGCAAGTAAGCCCCAGCACTTGGGGCAACTGAACTAGTGAGGTCATGCCCCAAACTGAAGAGACATGTAGGAAGTAGCCCAGGGAAGCAGATCTTGATTCCCTGCCCATCTCCCCTGTTCAGAGGTTGATTTACCCAGGGCCCTGTGAAACCTGGTAGAGAGGTAGGGTCTGGGTCCCCCCACCACTCTCTCTGGCCTTACAGACTAAAAGACCAGCAATCTAGCCACTGGACTGCCCAGCCACAGAAGACTGTATCACACCCATAAAGACAAGCCTTTAGGCCTTGTCTATCCCCAAAAGTTTGTACCTCTTTAACTATATCAGTAGAGTTTGTGAGGGTTGTACCCCGTTGTGAGGACACAGCTACACTGGTATAAATGTGCTTCCACATATAGCTTATTCCGTATATGGCAAGGGGAAGAAGTTATATCAGTATAGCTGCATCCACACTAGTGGTATAACTATTTTGGTAAAAACTCACCCCCCTAGTTGATATAGTTATACGGGTACAAAACCTCTGTGCAGACCAGGCCGTAGATAAACCAAAATAAGTTGAGGTCAACTGAAATAAACATCTCCACACAGCCTTTTGCATCAGTGTAACTAAACAATTTAAAAACCTATGCTTTTAATTAAATGGTGCAGCGCTCTGTGTAGAAAAGCCCTAAATTTACAGGCACAAGCTAGTCTTATGAGTGTCCGCACAGGTGCTCGCCTGGGGTTAATGAACCCGTTTTTTAAAACTGATTTAAGTTATATCTGCAACTTCTGTGTTTAGACAAGCCCTAAGTCTCACATTATCTTCCAATGCAGAATGAAGTCTTGAGGACCACATTTTCCGAGGTTCTGCACATGCTCTGACTACTACTGGCTTCAATAGAAGCAGCAAGGCCTCAAAGAGCTAATTTAATTTTTTTCAAAATTTCTCTTAAATTTTTCCACAAAAAACGTTGAACAATTTTCATGAAAAAAGTCAGGTTTTTTTAACCAGATCTCATGTTCAGCACCCCTGAAAATTTGGCCCCTAGCCTTTATGGTTGCAAAGTCAAAGATTGAAAACAAGTGTAACCAATGCAGTGATATCTGCTCAAGCCTGCAGAGATACTGCAACAGTAGCTCTCAGAGGAGTGAACTGCCCCATTCAGTGCAAGTTGTTACCGCTGAAGCCTAACAATGACATTTACATGTAAACACGAAGAATTATTTTGGCATTGGTCACTGTGTGCAAGAAAGAAGGAATTACCTTGTTATGCACAACTACTGCTGTGGTTTTCCTTTGGGTGATAGGAGTCTGGCTTGTGGGCAGAACGTAGAAGTGTACCATCATTTTTATTTATTTTCCCCAATATGATTCCTTGAGTGGACATCCTGATTTTACAAAACAGGGTTGTCCCTGTTTTGTGTGTCAGCCTTTGGGCCCTACATAATTTGCCTGAAACCAAAGTTTTGTCCTGGTTTCGATACAGTACACAAATTCGCTCTTGTGTTGGCTTGGCTTGCCTGTGTTCTTAGAAGGGATCCTGCTCCTGGGAGTTGGAGGGCCGCTGGCATGGGTGGGGTTGGACAGCAGAACAGAGTCCAGGGAGATCCATGTGGACCCTAGGGAAGCTAAAGGTTAAGTGGGTAGAAGACTGCTCCTTTTTAGCAGGGATAGGAGTTAGACAACGACACCCAGAAAATACGATGGTAGGAAATGCCACAAGTTGAAATTCTTGAGAGTTTCCTATGAGTTTTATTCTCATTTACCCAAGAATGGAGCTCTATTCAGAAACGATAGAACAGTCAGCACATTGCCAATTGAAAACTATAAATTAACACAATACATTTCCAGGGCTACTAATCAAAGGTTGTGTAGCGAAGGATATGTCTATTCTGCAATCAGGTGTGATTGCACCACAAGTTAATTTCGCTAACATGACTAAAAACAGTAGTGAAGATGCACTGGCTTCAGCATGGGCTGTACGAGCACCCCAGGGAACTTGGGTACATACTCGCATTGCTAGTCTGCACTGAAGCCTGTGCCACCACATTTACACTGCTATTTTTAGTTAGGCTAGATTAAAACTAGCATGGGTAGGCCTAGCCACACTGCAATCACACCTCCAATTGCAGAGTATGTCCACTTCTTATTTCAAAGGTAGTGGGGTTCAAAGCCTGTTAAGACTTATTAGAATTCATATTAGCTTTTTTGTCATGATAGGATAATTATTTTTGTCACATTTCAACAGCCAAAAGGAGAATTATCTGATCCAAAAAGTTTGATGGAAGTTCATATATTTGTGGTTTTGGTTGAGGTCACAGCCACTGCCCTTCAAAGAAGGAGTAGTTTGGTCTAATTATTCTTAGTTAGTGCATGCAAATTTGTGGGCCAATAATTTTTCCTTGTGGGTTCCATACTCCAAGAAAGTCTGTAATTTGTATGCTCTATCTCCAGTGTGACTAGAAAGTTCATGCCTCCATTTCTGGTTAATTAGCCTGAAATGAAATGTCTGACAGATTTTCCAAACTTTCCAAGTTTCCAAGTCTTTGCTTTGGCTTAGGTACATATTAGTTTTCCTTTCCCTTTTCAAAAGCATACAGTCTTGAATTTACTCCCATCACAGAATGAAAACTACATAAATAATAATAAACACATTATCATAATCCTGTGAGAAGACAGTTCTTCTAATGTCAATTTACACAGTGGTTTCTATACTTGATAATTATTATTGCTCTTACACCAATACTTTGTATCTTTTTATACTTCTGTATTTTTATTATACAATTTATTTTTTATTACAGTTATAAAAAGGGCATTTAAAAAAAATAAGGTGATGAATCTATATAAGGCAATCCGAGTTATGACGCTCTCCTGTGGATATTGGCTGTACTTAGAAGAGTTGAGGCGTTTGGTTTTGTTTTCAATCCAGGGCTTAAATGTGGTGTGACAAAATCCATGATACACTCTCATTGATGTGAGTTTTGCGTAAATGCCAGGCTTCTTTTAGGCAGAAATGAAGGCACTTTAAACACAGCTACGTGCATGCTTCGAGGTAGCCGTCCAAAAGTTCTGTGAAAAAATTAGATCCAAATCCCCGCCCCCCCCTTGCCAATCCCTTCCCTTCCACGTTATTTCTCATATCATACATAATTCAGATTTTGTTTTAGCTTTTTTTGTCCTCGGACAAAGTTTATTAGATAACCTATTATCTTCACTGTAAAAGGAAGAGCTTCTTTTTTTCCCCTCCTGAGGACAGGCTTTTCATAGTTGTCCTGTCTTTTAAAAAATTAAATGCTTTGAGCTACAGGATACTGTATACTGCTTGACAGAAATATGTGCATATTCTTGACAGGCGTCTCATGCAGCACTTTTACAAGATTGTTTCATGTTGTCAGTAAGAGGATCTTCAGATAAAATATCACAGCCATTCCCACCAAGTTTCCAGTTCGCCTACTCCTGGTTCTTTTTTATCAAATCATTAAGAAGATCTATTCTCTTGCAGTCATAGAGGGCTCTGGCCAGCTTTCCTACTGTAGGCCCTTTGTAGCCTTCACTCATAACCCATTTCTGCAGCATTTGGTAAACTTTTTCTTTGAGTCCATCTCGTTCGTAGTCATGGTCAATTTCATCAATCTGTGGCTCACTAAAGCCCAGTTTACGAGCACAGTGTTTCCACTGTTTAGCCAAGTTCTCTCTCACTAGATTCAGCTGTTTTTCAGAGAGGATAGAGGTGCTATCTGCAAAAAGAAAGATGAGTATAAGAAGACAGCATTGTTTAAACTCCCCTTCTCTTTGAATGTCTCTCCCCAAAATATGGTCACTAGTAATGACAGGATTGTAGGTGGCTTTCATGTAAGCAGTTGGTCTAGTGATTAAAGAAGAGGACTGGATGTCACAACACTCCTGTATCTGCTACTGTTTTGCTTTTTTGACCTGGGACATGTCTACCTCACAGTGGTGATATGAGGCTTAATTAATGTTTAATTAATATTTATAAAATGCTTTGATATCCTTGGATGAAAGATACTGTTATGACTTCTCGATTAAATAAATTAAAAATATGCAGTAGTGGTTTAAGCCAGTATTGACAAATACAAATACTATGGCCTTTTAAAATAGTCCTGCCCCTCCTGTACTGAAATGTTTCAACTCTTAGTCAGGACCACTGATCCTAGTTTTGCTTCCACTGTTCTGCTTTTTTTCTCTGTCTTTATGTACACATCTGCACATGCTGGGGCTTGGTGACTCATGAAACAGTACACTGTGGTGCCATGCTTAATGTCAGCTTCAGGTTTGGTAGAGGCAGCTGGGGGAGAATATCATCTAAGAGGTGATGAAAGAGGGCGGGAGGGGGAGGGAATGGTTTAGTAATACAAAGCAATGTTAGTACAAACAACCACTCATGATGATAACCATAAGTATTGCGTAACTGTAATGCTATGTAATAAAGGAGGACCCAAAATGGCTAACTTCTGAATACAACAGCGAGCAAGATGCACTGTACATTCACTAAAGATGGTTCTCAGAAAGAGACTGTCAGCCTTCAGATTGTGCCCAAAGAGTAAGGCAAGCAGGGACCAAGGGGTGGGGTGCACAAGGAACAGAGAGCTGATTGTAAAGAGGAACATTATAAAAGAACGGAGAGAGATTGCTCTTACCAAATATACCCATGTTTTCATAATGTGCATAAGTGTTTTGCGTGTTGACCGGAACACTGCTTACATATAGATTCTGTTCTTCAATCTCCATGTGATTGTAGGCTCCAATTTGAATTCCGGTACTGTTATATATGGTGTATTTTGCAGTTTCATCTGTGTAAAGGCAGTTTAAGACTGATATATAATCAAGTACATGCAGTTTAGAATTCAAGAGATACGATGATGGCAAGGGCAAGGAAGAATGATTTATTTTGTATTTAAACCAAATACAGCCATGATGATTATTTTGTATTTAAACTAGAAACAGCCTTACTTTGGCCACTGCAAGAACTTTTTCATTATTAATTTATGATACTTCTGTACTGGGTGCTCTCGGTGTGCTTTGGGTTGTACAAACAGAAGAAGTCACAATCCCTGCCCCTAGGAACTTGCATTCTGAATTGAATAGGCAATACAGTTCGGAGACATAATTCACTGGGTGAAAGATGAAAGTCAATCTCAAAATTTCAAAGTGGTGGCGATGTTCCTTTAAAAAAAAAGTGCATGCAGGGGATGGGGGGGGGGAAGGAAGGTTAAGAGAAATGGGGAGTTCTGAGTTCGTGACTTCAATGGTGCTACACTGATTTACATCAGTTGAGGATCAGGCCCCAAATCTTTTGTGAAATATTTACTGGATTTAATATTACATGTATCAGATTTAATATATACAGACCCTTATCTTTATATGGCTTCACTTCCACCTATGCACTGGCCATTACAGCAGGACTGGCTCTCGGGGAGAAGCATGTTGTGCTCTGTGACTCTGCAGATGTACAACCCTTGCGCGCTACAGAAGTCTTGGGCAAAAAGCTTCTGGGTGCTCCCCCATGGTTAGTGTGTCTCTGTACTGTCCTCTCTGAAGGGCTGTACCTTGGAGGCACAGCAGATTACTAAATTGCTGAATAGGCATGGCTGAGATTCTAAGTGCATAAAGATCAGGAAGTTCAAAATGGCACAGTCCCTTACTACTGTAATAGAGATGCTTACGGTAATCAAGATAAGAGACGAGGAGGAGACCATATTAGTTCATTTTATATCATGACAATAGTTCCTGGAAGATACTTAGCTAAATGTATTAAAATGGCTATGTATAAATGGCCCCTTCAGATCTGCTTCCTGTGTGTGTCCAGAGTAACATCTGCATACTTTATTGAAAACAACACAGTCATATTCAGTTTGTAAAGTGCCACATACATTTCCATTTCCATATACATGATTTTTAATCAATATCAGTAACAACTAACAGTGATAAATATACAATTAAAGAATAATGTCCCTGCCATTGGTGAATATGTAGCAATTAGGGATGTAAATACTGTTTAAAAAGTTAACCATTTAAATGATTAAAAATATGTCGTTTAAATGGTTAATCGATTAAATGGCTGGGTCGGCCAGCCGGCATGGGGCCGCTGTGACTGGTAGGCCAGCCCGGGGTTAATGGTTAAGGCGGGTTAACCAGTAAGGCTAATTCTTACCGGTTAACCAATTAACCTTTTACATCCCTAGTAGCAATAAACACATTGGTGGTTGGTTAACTACTTCAACAGCTTCATTTTTAGTCAAAAATGCTTTTTTGAACAAAGCCTAAATACAAGTGAAAAATGAAGCTTTTGAAGACTCAGATTTGGCTTATAGTTTCACTTCTCAAAGAAGTGAATCCAAGTATGAAGTCATGATTTCACAGTTCTGTAAAGCCCTGGAAAATCATGCAGTTTGTCTCTCAGAGCCATGACACTTCATATCTCTGTACTTTATAACACATCTACATGGTGCTTAAAGATACCCTGTAAAACAAAGAGACGTATCTCATTAACAGTTTTTAGAGGTAGAGATTTCAGTTTCACTTTTTAGTAAAGCTGGTCAAAAAGTTTTGAAATCAGGTTAGCATGCATATAGTGTTAGTTGTTAGGAAATATCAATGCTACAGCATTTACCTGTACTTATTTTGTGTTGTACAGGTGTAGTAGGAGTATATGCAAAATTCCCCTTCTTAAAAGGATTGGATTCCATTTTGCCTGAATAATTACAAAACACACAAATGCCAAAAGTATTTGGTAATCAAAAACCTAAAGGCACAGGTACTTCAAAACTGTTGTAATATTTATAATAATATAAGAACACAGTTAATGCTCCTAATACAGAGGGGGGGAAAGGTGCTGTTACCCAGAAAGCTAAGAAGCTTTTTAACGAATCCAATAAAAGTATATTTAATTAAACACATTATAGCTTAGTGAAGTGCGTAACAACCTTATTCTGTGTCAAGATCCTCTAGCATAGACACTGGCAAAGTGCCAGTGTGACCAATGGGATTCCACACAGATGTAAGAGTTCCTTTGCTAGCAGATTCCAGTGCAGGATTAGAGTCTAGATATGGATTTAGGGACCTAATTTTAGGTACACACATTTGAAAATTCCAGCCTAAGGTAACACAACAAGTAAACAGAAGAGCTGGCAGGTCATCTGATTCTCAGGGCTTGCCTATATGGAACCTTAGTTGGCAGCAAGCCAGGGTATGAAAGTACAGCACACTAGCATGCCATGCCTTAAGTCCCCCTGTGAACCCTGCTGCCAGGCACAACTTCTGTAGTGCACTTTGACTTACTGCTGTTTGAAACACTAAGCATGGCATTTTTAGCACGTGGCAGCAGCGTCCATAGGGCAACGTATGCCACAGCAGGCTAGTGTGCTGTACATTCACATCCTGGCTTACCATCCACCAAATCTCTGGGTGGCCATGCTCGTAGTCTGGTATCTTCTCCACTATATCATGCTGCTTCCCAATAATCCCTTCTGCATTTCTTTTCTTTCTATCCAAATATTTAACTTTATTAGTGATTTTGAGAGTTACAATTTCCACCTGCAGATGTGACAGTCACAGCTCTCACAAACTCCTCTCAATCAATATATTGATATAGACAGCAATCACAGACTCTCCATACAGCATTTTTTTGCATTCTCTCTGTCAACTCTGTGGCACCTTGTGGTTTCTTAGTGTAAAGTGCTGAAAAGGAATACCATACCCGGAAAATCCAGCCTCTAGGGTAAAATGATTAATCTGTATAATACCTTGTCCTTTTCCTAAATGGTATGGGACAAACTCCACTGAACACATGGTTATTGACCTGTTTGTTTATGTTTATTTTTGCTAAACTCTCAATATTCTCTCCTTTCTCCGCCTCCATAGCCTTCTGTTCCTGAGGATACATACCTCACCTGCAATTGCTGAGAGGCATTGCCATAGCAGCATTAGATATAACCTGCTCTCTGTACAGCTAAGAGTGTCAGCTTCCTGTTGGCTTGAATTTAGGGTCACTTATGAACATGGATCTTCATCTGGTACAGCATTTACCCAATCAAGCCACCAGAGCCGGCAAAGATTCATTTTCTGAAAGGTACCAAAAATCCTCACTCTAACACTGTTTCTGTGCTGCAACTGACCGGCAGTAAGATTCTGACTCATTTTACACACCTTTGTGAGTCTAAAAACAACTACCATTTGCTTCTAGCACAATTTGATGATTGTTCTTGTTTACGGTTCTTTCACCCTAGATGGGTTGGGAGAGTTCATCAGTTATTCAACTGCCAACTTACTCCTGGGGGCATTCTGCGCCAAAAAATTAAAAATTCTGCGCACAATATTTTAAAATTCTGCAAATTGTATTTGTCAAAATAACACTAAATAATCATGCCAGTTTCAATTATTTTGGTAATTTATTTCAAAATACCGGTCAGCAAGTATGTCTGTAACAATACAGACACACACAAAAATTCCCCCTGGAGTAGAGAGTTAAAGAAACCTCTATAACAACCCAGTTCCTGTTTCTCTGCCCACCCCACCCCAGAGCCCAGTCAGGGGGCCAGACACTCACAACCCCTCCCCCCCCACAAAGCCCAGCTGTGGGGCCCTCCAGCTAATACACCTCTACCCCCTCCACCCCAGAGCCTCCTGGTGGGCCCCCCCAGTCCAGATACCCACACTCTGTCCCTCCCCAGAGCCCAGCTACAGGGTGCCCCCTTGCCCAGACACCTGTTCCCCTCCTCCCCCAGAGCCCAGGGATCCAGAGGGAGAAACAGCCTGATGCTTGGTCCCAGGCTTCCACAGAGTTTCCTGCGCGTCGCCCTCTCCTTCCCTCAGGGCATGCTGGGAACTGCAGCTGCCAGGAATCCTCTAGCTCCCTCCTCCTCCCCTCAGCAGTGTCTTCTATGTGCAAGCTGGGCTTTGCTGAGTCCAGTGGCCCATAGTGGTGGCTAGCAGAACTGCAGCCCATTTCTGTGGGGGAAAGGAAATTCTGCATGCACAAAGTTCATTTCTGCAAAATTCTGCATTGCGGAGTGGCGCATAATTCCCCCAGGAGTACCAACTGGATAATAGCATGCAGTCAGTGGCTTGATTCTTCTCTCTGTTACACTGATGTAAATCAAGAGTAACTCAATTGAAGTCAATGGAGTTAAACAAGCATGTGAGGAGAATCAAGCCCACAGCAGTTTAATGAACTGAAGTGATATCAAAGTATCAGGAAAACAAAGAGCAGTGGACCATAATATGTCTAAAGGAAAGCCTTTGCTACCAGCACCACTGCCTGAGAGTAAAAAATCAGCTGCTTGCTGGTATGTGAGCTACAAAATGATCAGTGGCCATCTTACTTCTGGAAGACGACAAAAGGAGTACTGTTTGTGTTTTAGATAAAAAAGTAATAAGACAAATATCTCACCTACCTGTCTCTGTATTCGGGCTCTTTGGAAACAAAGGTGTGGATGCTTGTGGATGCTGGTCTAGGCCAGATTCAGGCACAGGGGGTTTATTCAGACTAAATGTATTGGCTGAATTTGATCCATAGAGATCCTCTGGACATCCTATTATTGGATCTAGAGGCCTTGTCCCATGCGTAATATTTGGATTGTATAGTACATTTTCCCATATTGGAGTTGCTGCAGCTGGTAGTGGTGGTTGTTGTAAATGACTGTAATTGGTCATGTTACTATAGGGACTGGCTTTTGACCCTGTGCTTTCAGCTTTCAGATATGATTCATACATCTGTGAAGCAGCAGGTGGAGTTGCAAATGGATCAAAGGACACCCTTCGTCTTCTTTCCTCCTCTCTCTTTTCAGCACTGTATACCACAGGTTGGCTTTCTGAATTATCCATCCGACTGCCATACTTATGATAATTTAATTCATCCTGCAGTTTTCTTTCTAGGCCCATAGAGGCCTCAAAGGAGGTCTCACAGCTCTCGACAGGCTGGTTTGCTGGAAAGGGAGCAAACATGGCTTCATCCATATTGCCAGTCATGAGACCCTGAGAGCTATGTAGGGAATTGGGCTGATCTGCAGTAGGGAAGGGAAATTAAATATTTTAATTATCCCATAATGCAAAGGTACAACTGTAGTTTTCAATTACATCTCAACAACACCATGGAAGAGACTAGCATTTTTATATTAAAAACAGCTAAATAATTCATAACATGTAACCAAAGGTAATTTCTTCTAGAAAAGATAATACTGTATTTTACATTTTACTTAAGACCTTTTCATCTGAAATGATCACAGACCACTTTATAAGCTGTGGGTCTGACCATACTGAAATCAATGGCAAAAGCTCAGTAACTTCATTGCTACAAGACCAGATCTTATAGACAGTACCGTATGTATAGGGATAGTAAATGTTTCAAGCACCACTGAACTGCAGCCACCTCTAAGCAGAACATGGCACAGAAATACAACACAACACATCAGGCCAACAAGGGAAGAATGAAAGGTCTTGGACTTTAGAGGGCCTGGTTCACTAATTTACCTCCAATGGAGTTATACTGCACAAAACTGGAGAGATATAGTGGAAAATCAGACTCACAGAATTTCACTGTAGGTGCTACTTTATACAGCACTAAAAGTCACATTTCTTTCAATGGTCCTATCCCAGCAAATCTCAAATTAGCCTTTATGAATGCATCATTCTGTATTTTTAATGAACTTTGATTTTCAATCTCTGTCTAGCTTGTTCTTCTAGAGTTCAGAGAATACATTTTAATAAAGATCCATTTCATGTCTATGGGCAAAGAAGGACGTAACCCATGATTTTCACCTAAACCTTACAGATAAATTCTGTCCTTGGATGGGTGCACACAGCTTCCCTTAGAGACAACGAAAGGTTTGCTTGTGGTCTGAAATGGACTGTTTGAATTCTAATTCTAAGCATTCTATAGCATCGCAAGACTGAACAAATATGTCAAAACCTGCTTTTTTATCATATTATTTGTTTATTTGTAGTATGGGGCTGAAGAGGCTCTCCTATTGAGATTTAAAAGGATTACAGCATCAACATGGAGCTTTGAAATGGTCTTGTAGATGTTGGGCATCACTGAAAATAATGGGGCTCAAAAAGGCCACTGTAGCCTTAGAACAAAGCTTATGTGGGACTGGATAGTCAGGGGATTGGTAATGATATATGGAATGTTGACCTTTCTATCTCTAGAATACATTTGAATCCAATCCAGGTTGGTGGTGAATGAAAACTTACTATCTGATGGCTGCTACATGGTAAATGTGACTTGGTTGACTTACTCTGGTTTCAAGTGGATAAATATCACCATTGCAAGAGGAAAAAAACAACCCCACTGTAGCTGGCAACTGTCAGCACTCAACAGACAGGTACTAGATTGAATGTCATGGACTGTGAACTACCCTACCGTCTCTACAAATGATCCTCCAGGGCAGGCTTGAGGATTATTGGTGGGGCACTATTGGTGGGGACTCTTAGGCATGTCTACACTACCACTTACGTCGGCAAAACTTACGTCGGTCAGGGATGTGAAAAAACACACCTCTGAGTGACATAAATTATGCCAGCATAACTGGTAGTGTGCACAGCTACTGCCACCCATTGGGGGTGGTTTAATTATGTTGATAGGAGAGCTCTCTCCCATTGGCATAGTGCGGCTACATGAGAGATCTGACAGTGGCACAGCTGCATCAGTACAGCTGTGCCACTGTAAGCTCTCTAGTGTAAACATAGCCTCAGAATATGTCTACACTGAGTTTTAAAACCCATGGCAATGAATCTGAGGCTCAGGCTGGAGCCTGGGCTCTGAAGCCTAGGGAGGCTGCAATGTCTACACTGTTCTTAATGCTACAGCATGAACCCAGGTCTGTACACCCGTGGCAAGGAGTCTCGGAGCCTGGGTTTTTAAAACACAAGCATATACATGCCCTTACACTACCACTGGCTGCATTGTGTCTATTTGCTGGATAAAGAGAGGACTTTAATCTGCAAGGTTGTCAGGGTATCACCTTTTACAAACACCACATTCACACCAAGTTTTTTAAAGGATGAGAGAGTTTGTAACATGGTGCTGCTACGTTTTAATATTTTTCCTAAGAAAACGTAACTTGCACATTAAAAATGTAGCCCTATTGAAATCCATTACCTCTGCTGAAGAATGGTATGAGTTGTTGCTAACCTGTCTTTGGGGTGAGATTTGTCAGGCAGATGATAAGACGGATCACATAATCTAGTTCATAGAATCATAGAATATCAAGGTTGGAAGGGACCTCAGGAGGTCATCTAGTCCAACCCCCTGCTCAAAGCAGGACCAATCCTCAGACAGATTTTTGCCCCAGACCCCTAAATGGCCCCCTCAAGGATTGAACTCACAACTGTGGGCTTAGCTGGTCAATGCTCAAACCACTGAGCTATCCCTCTTCAAAATGGTCTGAGCAAAAGAAAACTTTGCAGGAGTTTTTACTGGATTTTCTAACGTTGCTTATATGTGAGTGTGTGATGGGATATGTAAACCTGCCTGTGATGGGGTGTGCACCCCACACTGGCCCTGCAAGAGCTGAATTAGGCCAGATGGGCCCAATCTATTAATTAGGCTGCAAACTGGAGCATTTGGGCTGGAGGCAGCTAATTGGAGAATGTCTCACCCGTGCAGGAATGGGGAGGGAGGGGCTATATAAAATAAAGGAAAATGGAAATAGGGGGACTCCTGAGCAAATCTGCAGTCACTGCCTGGGAAGAGGGTTTGGAGGTAGCAGAGATGTGTAGCCTGTAGTTGCTCACTGGGAGAGGGGAGTGGTGAAGCTGACAGAGAAGGAAAGGAGAGCTAAAGGTTAGGACAGGGCTAAGGGAAATGCAGCAAGGTATGGGATGGAACAGACCCTGACTGCTGATTAGAAGGTGCCTGAGCCAGAACATGGAGTAGAGAATGGGCCCAGGTTTCCCAACCAGCCACTGGGGAAGTGCATAGGAAGACTGCCTGAGTCTGTTTGGCAGAAGAGATGTCTTCCTTTCCCCTCCCCCCTCAAAAGGGGAAACCACAATAGTGACCTAGCTGGGGGAGTGAGTCATGATGTGGCCACAGCAACTCCTAGAGTGAGAGAGCAGCTGCACACAGAGGTGGAGGGACGGTTTGCAGCTTTGGGGAGAGGTGTTGAACTGTTCCCCAGAATGGCCAGGAGGAGGTGCCAGACCTGTGGTGAGTAGAGCACCCTGTCACACTGCCACAGCTGAAAAGGAATTAACTGGAGCCTGAAAGCTCTATTAGTACTGCCTGGGAACACCTGGATAGCTCAAGGAGGCCTTGAAGGAAGGAGGTCAGGGCAGCTGGGAGGAGGCCCAGGAGAGATGATGTCTAATGTGCTCTCTGAGTGAGAGAGGGCTGGCTGGCAAGAGCTAGGAAGAGAGGTAAACCTGGAAAATGCAGAGGAAGGATTAGCTCTGCCAGCCAGTGTCCTGAGAACAGGATGAAGGATTCTGAGAACTAGACAGAGAGCCTATAATCAATCACATGCATCACGCTGCTGGGAGTGGTTTAATGGTATTTTGGTTTGTCACTGCTTGGCAGAGAGTCCAGGACTATAGAAAGACTCCAGGAGGAACAGAAGACATTTGAGTTGATTATATGTTATTTACCAGTTGTAGTGGACATTATTTGGGACTTTAAGGACAGTGGTGACCATGGAAGCAGGGGGACACTAGGGGAACCTGGCAAGGTCTCAACACAAGAGACCACCTAAAGGCTGTAAAGGGGAACTCTAGGATGGTGGATCTGTTACACAGTGCTACAGATTTGAACTCCTGCTAACAGGGCACTTGGGTGAAAGAAGTACAGACACACACTTTCCACTACAGACATAGTGTTATGGCCACATATAATTATCTACAACTATATACTTCCTCAAAGCTGTGAAACAAACCAGGATTTGAGCTGATATGTGACAAAGGAAGGAACAGATGAATGGAGTAACCCACGACCAATCCCATGGTGTCCAAGGCAGAATCAATAGGGAGCAAGATTTTAAAACAAGTGACATTCTAGTTTTTCACTCTAGTTGTTCTCGGGGCACTAAGGTTGGACTGGGAAGACAAGCTAACTCCAAAGACTGATATAGCATGGAACTGAAGCCTAAAGATCAAGCAAAAGTTTGTTGGTGTGAATCAACAGAGGGAAAGTTAAAGGATGTTATTAAAGTGAATATATAATGTAATGTGGTGATGGATAAATCAAGTATTGAACAAATGAAGTACAGATGGAAAGAGAAAATACTTTCTGCACAGAGACAAAAGCACAAGAGTTTAAAAATAACCTGTTTTATTTTCAAACTGTAGAGCCTGGAAATAGTGATCAAGAGATAGTGTCTTTGTGACTTGCATTTTAGAACAGCAGATAAATCTGATCTTTTTATTCAGTGCTCTAGATTCTCTCCTGAGTTCTGAACAACTGGGTCTGTTAGTTACAGCTTTTAATAATAATAATTATTAATAATGGAATCAATTTTATTTGTCCCCAATTTTGCCCTAAGCAGGCAATATGAAATAGTGTTATGAAGTGATGTAATAATCACCTGTTTGTGCATGTCCATTATTTGGAGATTCTGCGACAGAGTCTATCTGAAGGGACTGCATCCTTTTCACAAGTTCAGTTGGCCCAGGGTACACTTTCTGTACACAGGAAAAAATATGCAGCACATGAAAGTTTAAGCAAAGGAAGCATCTTTACTGTAGAAACCAAATGCATCCCCACAGCGAGTGGCCAAGTGAACAGCTTGCATACATCTCATGTTCTTTGTTGGTAGAATGCTGGTGGACCACGATCATTGCTTTGCAGGGCTTGCTTACTAGTGAGGCTAAGTTTACAGACAAGCAGTGTCTGCTTTCAAGGAAGGCAGGAATGATTACTATGTAAATACAGGGCATGATTCTCTGATCTGGCCAAGCTGTGCCCTTACTCACATTGACTACTGCCTTAGTCCATGAGCTAATCCCATTGGACTAGACAGTGACTCACTGCACTGCTCCCAACTCAGGTCTGTACCTACAAGTCACAGTCTTATCACATTGTAATCTATAGGATTGCTTGCAGAGTAAGATGCTGCTTAAGGTAAAGGTACCAGAATCATGCCCTATTTTATGTATTTACATGTAGAGCTTAACTGGAAAAAAATAATCCACAGCTATGGCCTTGTTCTGACAACAGTTTATATGTGGGATATGGGGACAGAGAGCTTGGTGAAGATCCTTGGAAGGAATGTTTTAGTGTTTCACTGCACTTTCACCTTTGCAAACCCTTGTCTTCATTTTGCAAGGCCCAAGGAATAATCATCTTTACCCTGGTATTTTGATGTTCCAGCCATACATGCCTTTTTGATGTCCTTACTCAAGTAAAACTTGAAGTCAAGTATCAGAGGGGTAGCCGTGTTAGTCTGAATCTGTAAAAAGCAACAGAGGGTCCTGTGGCACCTTTAAGACTAACAGAAGTACTTCTGTTAGTCTTAAAGGTGCCACAGGACCCTCTGTTGCTTTTTGAAGTCAAGTGCAATTTTACCAGATTAAGGACTTCTGGATTTGACCTTTTGTTCTTACTTGCACTTCTCAGAAAGTCATTAGTCACTGTCTTACCAGGAAGTCTTTTCACAAATTAAAAACCAACAACAATCTCTTCCAGGAAACATATCTTGATCCCAGGTAGTTCAAAACTTCATTTTGGCCTTCTGTTAGGGCCTGATTCTGGCACCCTACTTATGCAACTGTGTATTACCCTGCTCCAGGAAAAGTCCCATTTGTAAAGAGTGCAGCATACTCCACCCTTGTCTTATTTCAAAGAGACTATTTGCAGAGAAAAGTGCTACTCAAAAATCAAACCGTAAAAAGCTACAAAACATATTGGTACAGCTTTGTTACTTAACCATATTCATTTGCTTGTATGTTGCATCCATATCTCCTACCCCTGGTTTGTTTCTGCCTTTAGACTCTCAGCCATTGAGGGCAGGGATTGTCTCTTTTGTGCTTGTGCAGAGCCCAGCACGATTCTGATTGGTAGCACCCAAAAGCCCCATAATATAAAATATTTACT
Source organism: Terrapene triunguis (assembly GCF_002925995.2). Lineage (NCBI taxonomy): Eukaryota > Metazoa > Chordata > Testudines > Emydidae > Terrapene > Terrapene triunguis. Next base: position 549,213 of record NW_020664408.1, on the reverse strand, counting down.
ACTCAGAATTAGTATGAGTGGTAGAATCAGTTCCAGAAGAATATTTGTCTGTTTTGTCAACTTTATTTTGCAAAGCTTTGCTATCTTGCCAAAGAATACTGGACACATCTTCAAAGTCACTGCCTGGATTTCCCAAATCAGAAATGTTTTAATTCCCCATCCTGCAATTTCAGGGAGAGGGGAAAGCACCTGACAAAACATGGCTGTGTGGCAGAACAGTGGCACCATGGGGACACTTTCGCTTATTAGTTTAAAATATTGGGAATGCAGTCCTTGTCACCTCCGTATAAGTGGTACTTCCATTTCAGGGTTCAGCCACAGCATCAGGGCCTTAATGTCAGTAGGACTACTACAATGAGTAAATGTTTTCCAGTGTGACTCAGGGCTCCACAATCTGGCCCAAAGCATTTGCCAGGAAGTAACTTGCCTTTTCATTATTATTTCAAATCAGGAAAGCATCCTTCTGCACAATAGTTTGCAAGCTACATCCTATAGGAGGAACAGGGAACCAAGTTACAGCTGAGAGAGGACTCAAAACTTTGAATTTCCTGACTCTCATTTTAATTTAGATTACAGTAATGCTTAGAGGTCTCAACCAGGTTCAGGCCTCTCTGTGCTAGGTATTATGTAAACTGTATGTATTTAAAAACCTCAGCAATAACACTTCATAAACTATGAACCAGATTCTGTCATCTTAACTCATGCTGACTAGTAGCTTGCTGAACAAATAGTCTCTTTTGATTTCCATTAATGTCAATGCAGTAACACCAGTATAAAACTAACGTAAATGTGATTTCAGCAGAATTTCTAATGGAGGAAAGTTCTACTCACTGGCAATCAGAATCTAGCTCACAGGGCTTTTTTACCTGCCACCCATACTCACACTAAGTAGCCCTTTACTCCACAAGCAGACCTATTGGAATCACTGGGAGTGCTTATTGAATATAGCATTACTTAGTGTGAATAAGGGTGTTAGAATCTGGCCCTGTATGTATGTGTGTGTTTTTTACTTACAAGTTACGCTAGGAAGCATCTGGGATGCTACTTACCTTTATCTTTCTCAAGTCATCTTCAACATCTTTTTCTAGTTGCTCACAGTAAAATGGCTTATATTTCTGACTAATTTCTGCAGGAAAGGAAGATTAGGAGAAAGTAGTTTTAAATGGCAAATATAAATGACTGTGCTGCTTAGCTCACTTCCACCAAAACTTTAACCAGTTAGTTACATAAGTTTATAACAGGAGTTGGCTCATAAAAATTAGAGCAATGTTAGCGGGGCTGATTTAGTCTTAAAAAAGAATGTAGTAAGAACATTCTTGAATTCTTGTTCACTTTTAAGTATTGAATACATTCAGTTGCATTGGGCTATTTAATAAACACCTACCTACACAACTGCAAAGCCCGCACAGGCTGTAACTTTACAACAGGTGACTACAAAGACAGTGAGTGACAGCCAGGGTCTTCCAACAGTATTATGCTTTGCTTCCTATGTTCTAAGCTCCTGTAGTGTCTTAACAAGACAAAGATACAATTCTATCAAGCTTTAGGGCCAAACTCTGGTATATAATCACTGGCCTGAGCCAGGGAGCTCTGGATACCACGTGGCACCCACAGCATATGCCCTTTCCATGCAATCAGCTGTGTAATGGACCCCTATTCTTTGAGAGACCCCCTCTAGGGTGCATGGAGGGAGCAGGTTTCTGTGCTCCCTCAAGCACAAGGACTGCAATTTGGGACTGGCCCTTTTGCAGGACATGCAAAAAGAGGGAGAAGCCTTCTCCCTCATCCTCATCCATCCCCTTCATCTCACCTTCATGTGCCATGGGCAGTCAAAATCTGCAAAGCACCTCATATACAAACTATATCCCAAATGGAGTGCCTTGCTCCATGAGCGGTCCCAGACTGGGTCTGCTCATAACAGCTTTATAATACTACTTACCTTCTCTGAGAAGTGTTTTATTATCATTAATCCCATTTTACTGATAGGGAGAAACTAAGGCACAGTACTCGTATAGACCTGATGTACTAGCAGCAGAATATGCAGGTTTGAGAATGGGATAACAAGTAGGCCCTTAACAGGGTACTAAAGAGCTAAAAAAATAAAATGCAGGTGTGCATATTTGTGTGGTGAACTTTTAAACTTATGCACACTGCATACCAAACAGCTGCCTGCAGTATCAGTGCTACTGCCTAGAACCAACACTTTTACATGCAGTAGCTTTTCTTTTTTGTTTTAGTCACCAGTGTACTGAGAGCAAGGAAGAAAGAGCCAGGAAGACACAGCAGGAGCAGCAGTTTTTACCTGCTGAAAAGCTAGAAGCATCATCCCAAATCCACTCAAGCCAATGGAAAGACTCCCATTGACTGGTCCTATTGGAAGAGAATTAGCTAGTTATAGCCAATGGCTAATACATAGCTCAAGATAGTAGCTTGGAGAAAGTTATGTCTGAGACAGTTTTTTAAGCCAAATCTTGGAAGGCTGAATTACTTAGGGCCAGTCCTATGAAGTGGTGAGTGTCTCCCAATATCAGGCTTTTTGTGACATTAAAAAGGAGGGTTACCCTATGATGAAAACAGGGTGATGGATTTTTAGCTGGGGTAAGTTGGCAAAGCTCCACTGTAGTCAATGAAGCTATGACAATGTATATCTACAGAGGATGTGGTCCAGAGTTTATTCAGAATTCAGGTCAGATGATTGGAGGATAGCTAATATGATGCCAATTTTTAAAAAGGGCTCCAGAAGTGATCACGGCAATTACAGGCCAGTAAGCCTGACTTCAGTACCGGGCAAACTATCATAAAGAACAATATTGTCAGACATATAGAGGAACATAATTTGTTGAGGAAGACTCAACATGGTTTTAGTAAAGGGAAATCACGCCTCACCAATCTACTAGAATTCTTTGAGGGGGTCAACAAGCATGTGGACAAAGGAGATCCAGTGGATATAGTGTATTTAGATTTTCAGAAAGCCTTTGACAAGGTCCCTCACCAAAGGCTCTTAAGCAAAATAAGCAGTCATGGGATAAGAGGGAAGGTTCTCTCATGAATTGGTACCTGGTTAAAAAATAGGAAACAAAGGGTAGGAATAAATGGTCAGTTTTCAGAATGGAGAGAGGTAAATAGTGGTGTCCCCCAGGGATCTGTACTGGTCCCAGTCCTATTTAACATATTCATAAATGATTTGGAAAAAGGGGTAAACAGTGAGGTGGCAAAATTTGCAGATGATACAAAACTACTCAAGATAGTTAAGTCCCAGGCAGACTGCGAAGAGCTACAAAAGGATCTCACAAAACGGGGTGACTGGGTAACAAAATGGCAGATGAAATTTAATGTTGATAAATGCAAAGTAATGCACATTGGAAAACATAATCCTAACTATACATATATGATGGGGTCTAAATTAGCTGTTACCACTCAAGAAAGAGATCTTGGAGTCACTGTGGATAGTTCTCTGAAATCATCCGCTCAATGTGCAGCGGCAGTCAAAAAAGCAAACAGAATGTTGGCAATCCTCAAGAAAGGGATAGATAATATCAGAAAATATCATATTGCCTCTATATAAATCTATGGTATGCCCACACCTGGAATACTGCATGCAGATATGGTCACCCCATCTCAAAAAAAGATATATTGGAATTGGAAAAGGTTCAGAAAAGGGCAACAAAAATGATTAGGGGTATAGAACGGCTTCCGTATGAGGAGAGATTAATAAGACTGGGACTTTTCAGCTTGGAAAAGAGGCGACTAAGAGGGGATATGATAGAGGTCTATAAAATCATGAGTGGTATAGAGAAAGTAAATAAGGAAGTGTTATTTACTCCTTCTCATAATACAAGAACAAGGGGCCACCAAATGAAATTAATAGGTAGTAGGTTTAAAACAAACACAAGAAAGTATTTTTTCACGCAACTGACTGTCAACCTCTGGAACTCCTTGCCAGAGGGTGTTGGGAAGGCCAGTACTATAACGGGGTTCAAAAGGGAGCTAGATAGATTCATGGAAGATAGGTCCATCAATGGCTATTAGCCAGGATGGGCAGGAATGGTGTCCCTAGCCTCTGTTTGCCAGAAGCTGGGATTGAGTGACAGGGCATGGATCACTTGATGATAACCTGTCTGTTCATTCCCTTTGGGGCACCTGCCATTGGCCACTGTTGGAGGACAGGATACTGGGTTTGATGGACCTTTGGTCTGACCCCGTATGGCCGTTCTTATGTTCACGGATTTGACTTGTGTGTATGAGGAGATTAATTTTTATTTTGAAAAGAAACCCAAGACACAGAAGCCTGTTACAAACAAAAATCATGACCTTTCTGAAAGGAAGAATTAAGCTCATTTTGCCATATATTTTTTAAAATACTGGATATGTCAAAACAAAAATAATCCTGAAGCAATATTTTACCTGAAAAGGTCGGCCGATTTTCTGGCTCTTGTTGCCAACAGTACTTCATTAAGTCGATAATTTCCTTTGGACAACTGTCTTTAATATCTTCTGTATTTGGCCTGTTCCCATTCATGATGCCAAAGCAAATGTGTGTTTCATTTATAGCATCTGAAAAACAAAATCTCAGATCAGACTCCTAATCACAGGGTTTTGCCACCATGAAAGGTCATCTCCTAAAAACAGCAAAGAAAGTGCCCCATTTAGACCCACAAATCTGCTGGCACATGAAAATGCTTACTCTACGGATCTGACTCTGAAACCCTCACTCGTGATGAGTAGTACTTACTGTGAGTTCCGTTACTTGCATGAGTATTTCCTACTCAACAGGAGTTAGAGTTACGGAATTGAACCCTCTAGGGCCTGATTTTCAGTTGCTTTGTTCAAGTGCTTGGAGTAAAAACAGGGATGTGGCCTCAAAGGCAGTTTTAAGCCATCTTACTGTTCCTGTATTCCAGGGCTGTTCAGGGGCCTAGTTGGCGACCAATATAAGTGAGAGCAGCCCTTAGCCTGCTCCAACTTCTGCTCTGCTTCCCATGGCCATCTGTGCCAGGGGCTGGGAGCAAGTCTGGCAAGTATCCCTTAAGTCAGCTCTCCACCAGCGGAGCAGGCCCACTGCACTGGAAGGATTCTCCTGGGGGTTTCTCTGGCCCCTTCCAGGCCCAGAGTGGCAGAACTTAGCATAACTAAGGAGTAGGTGACCAGTGAGCAAACGCAAGATTAGTGCATATAACAGTCTGAGTATGTCTACATTTCAGAGACTATATCAGCATAACTGTCTGCATAGCTGTAGCAACATAACCCTATAGCGTGGGTGCAGCCTACCTTGACAGAAGTTTTTTCTGTTGCTGTAGGAACACCAACTCCCTGAACAACAATCGCTACATCAATGGAAGAATTCTTCCCTCGACATAGCTGTGTCTACACCCGGGGTTAGGTTGGCATAACTACGTCCGTCAGGGACATAGAGTTTTCACACCCCTAAATTAAGTAGCTGTATTGACCTATCTTGTAAGTACAGACCAGGTCTAAGTACAAATGCTGCAGGTAAAACTTGTGTCTGCCTTTTGAAAATCTGGCCCAGCCAGTATTTAGTATTTTAGTATCTGGTATAAGTTTCAGCACAAATGGGTTTGTAACAGGCAGTTAATGCAGTGTGTAGTGTAGTATAGTCAAGTGGAGTGTAGTATCAACATGGCAAGAGGAGAAGGTTATAATCCCCCAGGTGAAATGTGATTAGTGCAACAGAAGTATATAGAAGGGGAGGAGAGAGAGAAAAACAAAGGTGGTGTTGGTGGGTGTGGAGTGGGGAAGGGAGTTATACAGAACAGGAATTAATAGTGGATACGTATAGTAGCATCTATGACACATGGGGATCCAACAGAAACCAGTCATTTTACTAGTAAACATCCCCAACTAGGGCATTCATTCAGGTTCTAGAGTTTTACTAATCTAGCAAGGCCTAAGTAAAATGGAAAACAACAAGGGTTTAAACTGGAAATGGTTCTCCAAACTTGGAATCAGTCTGTTTGGATTTCAGGAGGATGACAGAGCATCACCACCAATGCCTGGGAGTGAGGTATTTCAGAAACTAACACAAGCTTTATCGTACGTGGCCAGTTAGGAGAAGCACTCCTAACGAGAGGTACTGCTTTCAGCTCTGGAAGCCAGAATTAAAGTGTGACTAAACCTCCAAGTAATATGAGTTTAGCAGTTATTTGTCCACATCATGTAGAACCACCACACAGTTTGTCAGAAATGTCAGTTTCTGCTCAGATGAGATCCAGGATTGCAATAGCAGGGATGATGCAGGTCAGGTGTGAGTGCCACTGGGTGAGTTATGTGGGGAAGCTTGTACTTTGGTGGCCAATCCTAACCTGCTCCAAGCAATGCTCTAAGTTTCCAACACTCACTAACATTCACAGGAAATTCATCAAAGGAAACAAATACAGTATGGAAAAGTAAAATGTGCCTATGTCTGCTATATTGTAACTGAACTGATTTTAAGTGTGTTATGGATGTTACAAACTAGGATTCCACCAAATCTTTGATATATTTTAAGACTGATAAGAGAAGTGGCCTAGTGGTCAAAGCACAGGACTGGGAGTCAGGAATTTCTAAATTCTAATCCCGGCCTTGGACAGTGACTCCTTCCATGGACTTGGACAAGTCACTTAACCCATCTGCCTTAGATTCCCCCCAGGATAACGACAACAACATAGGTGCACTGTGAGGATTAATTAGGCCTTGTCTATACTTGGAAACAGCCCTAATTTAGCAATCAGTGGCCAACAATTGCTGTAGCTGCATCAGTGCTGATCCTTAAGTGTAGGCAAAGGCAAGCCAGGGTTTGTACCAACTGAGATAATCGGGGTTCATTGCTGCTTCAAGTAGGGATAAACTTCAATTAGCTCCATCAATACAAACCTCTACATGTCTTTGTCCACCCTTAGAGGGCAGTTCTGGTGCAGCTGTACCAATTATTGGTCACCAGTTGCAGAATAGGAGCTATTCTTGAGTAGAGACAACTTATTTAATGCTTATAGGACATTTTGAAAATGTTATGTGCTAAGTATTATAAGTCTTAATTTTATAGCTTCCTTAAAGCAAACTCATTTAGCAATACAAGTCTCTCCAAGTGACCTACTTTCATATGGCTCTTTGTTGGCAAAAATTGCCCAGAGCACTATGCCAAAACTGTAAACATCTGACTTCTCCACAGGTTTTGTGTTAACTGAGAGTAAGTGCTCCGGGGCCATATAGAAAAGAGTGCCAGCGGCGCTCCTGGACGCGCTCTTGGAATTGCTCTTGATTTTCCTCTGCCGGCTGGTCTCTTCTTTGGTCAGTCTACTCCAGTTTTTAAAGCAGGCGACGCCAAGATCTGCAATCTGTAAAACAGGTCAAATCAGAGCTACTGAAAATGGAGGATGTGGCTAATAAAGGGGAGAGATGGAGCAAATTGTTTCACATATTACTCAAAGTTTGTTAAATATGAGGGAATATTTATTGAAATGACGACTTATCTGAAAACTCAAACTCTTCAATAAGTATAACCAAAGAGGGCCAATTAAATCATATTTTAAAGATCTCTGTGAATTTGTTGCCTGAATCAAATATTGTTGCCAACTGAGACACATTGAATTTGAACATGTTGAGACACTGTTATAGCCCAACCATGTTATAACACAACGTGGCTTTGCTTATATGGATGAGACCAAACTGGGTTAAAATCATGTTAGAGAATGGAAGTTCAGGGTGAAATTCATCCCAGTGGAGGAGGTCAACACAGATACACAGTGGCTAAGATTAGGATAGGCCTGGATGGGGAATTAACCAATTCCATCCCAATTATAAAGGGGTTTCGACAACGCTGTCTCTTAGCCCCTTTTCTTTTTAACTTTTATATCAATGATGTTTTAGCATTAAAAGGGCATCAGTATTTGCGCCCCCACAATTATGAATCACTTTGTCTTATTCTATGCCGACAACATGGTTCTATCTCAAACACCATTGGGACTGAAGCGTTTTAAACTCATTTGGTTTATACTGTCAACGGGAGGGCCTCTTGATAGATTATTTGAAAACTAAAGTAACTGTCTTTAGTCAGAGACAGAGGTTTCATAAATGGAAGATCAATGGGCAGTGTATTGAACAAGTTAGCTCTTTCTCCTATCTGGGTATCTGATTCACACAAAATTGTTTGTGGGATAAACATATTGCGGTAACAAAAGAAGGCCTCAAATTCAATGCAAGCTGTGTTACATATTTCCTGGACTCCTGGGGGCCACTTAATTGCACCAGTCTTTAAGAGTATTTTGAGACTTGGATTTTGTATGGCGCTTGGATTTTATATGGCACAGAAATATGGGGATGGAATGATCCCCACTGCCCCCGGGACTGGAAGTGATTCAGAACAAATTTCTCAGGAGGATTCTTGGTCTCCCAAATAATACCCCAGCTGCTCTTAGAGCTGAGACAGGTATGAACTCTATTCTGTCCAAAGTGCAATATAGGAAAATTAATTTTTGGCTTTGCATTCATAGCATGCACCCATAGCATTTGTCAAGGTTAGACTTAGCAGAACGGCTCAGTAGGACTTTTTCACATAAATTTGCATTCTCTAGGTTTCTCGGAATTGGAAATAATTAGATTTAAGTTTTAAAATGTGAAATCCATAATCTGGTCGAGAACAGAAGATATTAATAAGCAAATATATATGGTAGTGATTTCTATTTCAAATAGGTCACCTTGGTTCCTCCATGTTAAAAAGACTCCTGGGTATGCCAGATATTGAGAGAGTTGTGTAATAACTTGCTAAGGAGGGCCATGAGAGTTCTCCATTTTCAATCAATGAAGACCGCGTACTTAGAAAGCCGATATACTGGCACCGAGAAATGTAACCACCTCTGTCCATGAGGCTTCGGGCATTATTTATTACATTATAACCTGTATTGCCACTTGAGGTCAAAATGGCTCTCCGTGTTTTTGTCCCAGATGCCTTTTTTTATGCCCTCTCAGATTAGGAACTGTTAAGAACTGACAATGTACTGTGATCCGAGCAGTTGCTCTATTTGCATGAGCAGCTACTAAAATAAGGAAAAGGCAAGTGATACGGTGATCATATATGGTTTAACGGTGTATGTCCTTTTTAATTTTTATTTATAAGTATTTTAACGTTTTATAATTTTAGATTTTCAGTTTCATTGTAATACTTTGGGGATTTTTGTTAGCCCTAGGTGAATAAATTCATCACGGATAAGTCGCTATTAATAAACGTTGTGTCCCCTAGACTTCCTTTAGCTCCCTAGTAGGCCAAATTCAGAAGTGATGTATAACATGTATGGGTGAGTATAAGTTACATGTTGGTAAGGAGGTGTATGCATGTTGTGGGAGACTTATACCAAACCAGACTCTATCTAACTTCCTTAGGCCCAATCTTCTCTAGAACACTGGTTTGTCCTTACAGATGTTAGCAGTGTTGGGGGACCTTGTGCAGACTGGTCACCAGCTGTTGCTTTAACCACCATGTTAACCCAACCTGCTCAGAGCAAGTCTGACTCATCTCTAAATTTGGCCTCAGAGCTTTAATGGGGTTCTGTAACATGGTTATGAGCACTTGGTTTGGTTCCATCCATGTAAACAAGACCAAATATTAAGATTAGTTATCCAGTTACATATGCAGTATTGATGGGGACTTAATCATTTGGTGTCTCTGCAGTTAGCTTCTCTTATCCTCTCTGCAGGATGCTCCAAAGTTGTTGTTTTTTCATTTGCTGTTAGCTCAGACTTGTCATGTCACATGAGCTAATGACAAGTGACATATATCAAGCAACAGAGCTTTCCTTACAAGGGGCTCATTAAATAACTGCAAGTAACGACAGGGGAGACTGTTTCAGTAGTTCATCTTCACAGGACATATGTCCACAGAACAAAAGACATGGGCTGCTGCAGATCCTACTCAGATTTACTCAGCAGCAGGCACCGTGAATAGAGGATTTGATTCAAAGCACCTGAAGTCAGTACAAAAACTTCAGTTGACTTCAATGGGCTTTGGATCAGGCCCACAAAACACTTCTGTGAAAGTCTGTGTCACTGCTTTTCTTCTGTAGCTGCTGGCTGACATCTAAAAGTAAGGAAGAGAGGGAAAGATGCACACAAAAAATTAAAAGGTTAAAAAAGGAAAACGCAGGAAGAGGGAAAGCGCAGGAAGAGAAAACACAGATGAGATAGGAACAAAGGTGTGATATTTGCCATAAAGCAGTTTGATGTGCTGTTCTGGTATTTCTATTTTTTCCCCTCAAGTTGTGTTTGTTGAGGTTTGTCTAAAATTAATAACTTGTAAATAAATTAATGAATAAAATAACCAAGTGAGCAAAGCCAGTATTTTCTCTCTACTTTCCATCCCATATACTTTTGGCAGAGACAGATAATGAACATTTCAGGATCAGCTTGTAGGTGGGCCACCACATTTTAAAGATGGGCTACTAAAATTTGATTTTTGACAGCCCACTGGACTACTAGGTTATTAATCCTTGATAAACTCCAGCCTATATAGCAGGAGCCGCACTCTATGGCCCAAATCACAAGTGTTCTGTGTTTAAATTCTAACAGTACCTTAATGTGAAAGTTATCGTCTACAAGGATGTTTTCTGGTTTCAAGTCTTTGTGTACCAAACTCTGCTCATTTAAATAAAGCATTCCTTCAATGATCTCCAAGATGAACCGCCCTTTCACAGACAAGGGAATAGTGGACTAAAATAAAGAACAGGAAATACAAATTATCAAAACTATTGCATAGTACATCATAAAATGAAACAAATGGCCTTTAAAAGGCTCCCCCTCTCAGCCTTCCACAGTATCTTTGCTCAAAGTGGGAATTAAAAATCACTGAAGTCCTTCTTGGACCTAGATTCCACTCAATTGCACCAGAGTAAATCTGGAGTAACTCCATATTTACACTGGTGGAACTGAGATCAGACACAGGCCCTCTATGATTACTCCTCAGCGGGTCTCAACAGATGCATCCGCACAACTCTCATAGATTTCAGTGGGAAATGAACGCATGTACCTGAGGGCAGAATTTGGCCCAATGATTAAAAGACTCGAATGAGTCTGTCAAAGGCTACTGCTACGTTAGATCCAAGATCTAACTCACTGGGGTTAAAGGCTGCCCTACTTACACACAGTGTAAATTAAAGGGGACAGCAGGGGGTCTGAGAGTGGTTGTGGGAAAGACTATTTTACCGAGCAGCATGGTACCAGAGCAACATTTCGGGTATTCTGCTGCCAGTACTCAAGCCCACTACTAGTAACAACTAGGACTTTGTGCACCACTATATGGATAAGCCAGAGGGATAGTAGGCCTTTGGATGCACAGAATGGCAGATTCATTAGCCATTCCCAGGCACCTTTCCAACCCCCTCCACCTGCCATGGAGAAAGACATCCTAGAGTGCACAGGGTGTAAATAACCTTTCAATCTCCTGTCCCTTCTGCTGGTTTTAGAATCTGCTGTACCTGTAGAGGCAGAGGCTGCATTTGGCCCTACAGCAGGGAAAAGGGGATCAGAAATTGAAGATTCTATGCATAGTTATTTCCTTTGGCAACAAAAACCACATCCTGTCCTTTTCACAGTTCTTATCAACCCTGATTGGAAAGTTTGCTTTCACTTCCCCTTATGAATAAGGTATAAACAACATTTCACCCGTAACCTTCCTAAACCAAAGCTTACACGAAGCAAATCACTGATTATTTTTTTCTGCCAAATAAAAGCATAAAGTAAAATCTCTAAAAAGACCAGAAAAACCACTAAGTGATTTTTAAGATATACAGCAGTATCAGCTTCCTGCAATAATAACTGATGAATGCATGTAGGAGAGATTATTTACTTCACTACTCACTGTTTTTAGTACTTTCATCAAGTTTCCCTTGTGCACATACTCCATCACCAGAGAGTAGTTCCCATCTTCCAGAATGATGCCTAGTAATTTCACCACCCGATCATGACTTAGTTTGCGCATAATTTTGCCTTCTTCAAGAAGGGAAGCATTATATCTGTGAAATGGAAACTACAGGATTACATTGTGTACAGGTATCAGACTGGTAAGAGCATAGTAAGGCATAAATATCCTGTTGACTCATAGTGAAAGTGATGGCCAGAAAAGTAAGTCCATCTTCATGACTTCTTTAAGGTGGGCCAGGTCTTCAGCTGGTTTAAATCCACTGAATTCTGTTTATACTATCTGAGCCTCTAGCCTAGTAACTTTTATATCTGTTCCCAACTTAACTAGTCTGTTCACATACTCTTAATTTAGGGCCTGATTTTTAGTAAGTGTGCAGGTATACATGCTTTGTGTATGCAGTGCTGGATGGGTGTATGCAGGTCCCTGACTTGCATGTATCTAGCCTGCTTACAAACTTGATGAAAATTAGGCCTTCAATAACTTTTTTTTCTGAATTTTGGAAAATGGTTTACATTATATTTGAGGACATGGCTATTAATTGGCTTAATTTATTACAGACACAGTAAGATACCAAACACAGACTACTTCTCTATAGCTGCCTTCTCTATAGCTAAAAATATAATAATGTAGTTAGAATTTCAAAGCAAGTTAATCTTTTAAAATTGCATTTTCCAAAGTGCTCTATGCACTCTCCTGTGGGGATAAAGAACTAGCCAGGGGAAGGGGAGACACAGATAGACCTCACAATTGTTCTATAGAATCTCTACTTTCATTTAAAAAAACATTAGCCTCTAGCTGTTGTGGGTTTGAATGAAACTTTCAAATCATGACCCAAGTGTAACTGATGCAGTTATATCTGCCGGAGTTTGCAGACAGTCTGAAACAATAAATCTGAAAGGTATGAACATCTCAGTGGGCACTAACTCAGATGCCAATGAATATACTTTGTAAGTCATTGCTTAATATAAAAAATTAAGAAGGCAGTTAGAAATACAATCTAACTTCATAACATTATAAAATCGGGGTAGGCTTTTAGCAATAGATGGTGGAGCTGACGAAGGCACAATTAGTTTCATATTCCCACAGGGGGCTCAGTTTTCAAAAGTTTGTGAAACACTGTCCTATTGGTTGAAGGATCCATAAGTGAGATGCCTAAAACACACAGGGAAAGAGGGAGTCACAGAGAAAGAGAAAGAGAAGGGCTTTGGATAGTTAGTGCAGGAACTTGAATGGAGGGACGTAGGGCTTGGCCACCAACTTGTGTCAGTATAACTATGTCGTGCCACACCCCTGAGTGACACAATTACTGTACACTGACCTAAACCCCAATGTAGACAGTGCTATGCCAACAGGAGGGCTTCTCCTGTCGACCTAGCTACCGTGCCTCAGGGAGGTGGAGTACCTATGCTGATGGGAATAAGCACTACAGCAGCGCAGCTCCACCAGGGCCGCTGCAGTGCTGTAAGTGTAGACAAGGCCTAGGACTCTTTAGTAAAGTGCTAGTATTCCGGGACTGACTTAAAAGCTAATTTCAGACAGGATTTATTACAGAGGGATCATCCAACCATGGCTGTGGACAGTGTTTAATTTGTAATGAAAGAGCTGCACAAATTAAGCAGTAGTTGGGTGGCCGGAGAGCGGCGGTGGCTGCTGGCTGGCCTCCCAGCTCTGAAGGCAGCACTGCCGCAGCAGCAGCACAGAAGTAAGGGTGGCATGGTATGGATATTGCCACCCTTACTTCTGCGCTGCTGCTGGTGCCAGCACAGCCTTCAAAACTGGGTGGCCAGAGAGCAGTGGCTTCTGCCTGGGAACCCAGAGGTGCCAGCGCTATGAACTGCCATGCCTAGAGGTGCCAGGACTTAGCCCCAGCAAGCCCAGGCACAAATTAAGCACTGGCTGTGGATACTGGATGTTCATAACCCTCGTTATTATGGATTAATGGCTTGCAACACTGATTGTCGAAAGCCACATTCTGCTTGGTCAGCTGGTGATCTGCATCATCACTCAAGAGCGCACAGCTAGGAGCTCATCGAGGATTGTTTAAAAAAAAAAAAAAACCCCGTAAGCATTGTGTAAAATGGGGAATAGTCAAGTTAGTGAGAAGAAAAAGAATTGTGGCCATAGTGCAAGAGGAAGTAGCAGCTTCCCTGTAGTATGTTGTGTGCTAGCACTCTCCCAGGCTGTGATTCAAAGGGAAACTGCCCCTTCCCAGTCTTGAGTGTCACTCTACAGCAATACAGAAGAGGCTGGGCTGCTTTCAGCTGCTCTAGGCTCAATTAGGAGCTTTTTTAAGGCTTCTGATCAACATTTTAAGTAAAAATAAACTTAAGGATTTGAGATAGAGGAGGAGAGAAAAACAGTAAAGGCAGCCAGAAGGTAGGGGAGAAAAGCGTTGCGGGCAGCAGTCTGTGGACTATCAGAGTCTCTTCATTCACTTCCCGCTCTTAAAACTAACCTGGGAACTGTTCCATAGTCTCAGTTCAGTTTTTATACCGAATTAGAAGAATGTGGGTATTTGTGTCCTTCTAGTGGTTGGTCCACATAAGAGGTTTACAACTCTACTACTGCTCCCAGCTAATGGACTTAGAGCCTGACCCAAAGTTAATGGAGTCTTTGCATTAAATGCAGAGGACTTGACTTCAAGCTGTTAGTCCTGCAGTTCAAAGGACAGAGGCTCCCGCTCGTCATGGTGTAGTGCTGGGGTTCAAACCTGGCTGTTGGCCCGGGCAGCATTAGTTAAAATAACAGAAATTGTTTTCCTGCTACTCCTAACTGGACATTTCCAGTTAAGTGCCTGATTGTGTTTTTCATTTACATGCTTAAAAAAAAGTGCCACCCAGTTGAGTTTTTGCTTTCATTTAGGCACACAAGAATTTATTTGCTTTTAAGGACCCCATGTGGAAATAGTTAAATTCCCAGGTAATGGAGAACTTCATTATAAAGATGAGGCAATGCTTTAGAAAGGTCAGCTTTGGAGAAAAAATAAAAACCTTAGCGGAAAGTTCTACTGGTGCCTGCAATATCCACATACAACATCTTTCTTCCAAAGATTTTAAATGCTATATAGTCTCTCTCTTCATCTGTAGCAAATTGCTTCACAAAGGAGATCAGTATCATCATCCCCATTTTACAAATGGGGAAACTGAGGCACTGAGCAGGGAAATGATTCACCCACAGTCACACAGGATAGCTGTGGCAAAGCAGGGACTTGAATCCAAGTCCAAGTTCAGTGCTCTATCTATTAGGCAACACTGCCTCCCTTTAAAATAAAGTAAAAATGCTTTACAACAATCAACGAGGCAAGAAGTGCAATACAGGGATCACAGCAACTGCCACTGGGGTGGAACACAGCAATGCTGCACATAGAGATAGTACATAATAGTTCAGGACAGCTAGTGAAAATGAATTCTCTGCACAGTCCATGTAATATTTCACTAATGAAATGCAATTTGCTAATAACAGATTCCACCCACATAATCACCATAAATCACTCTTAGTCCTAATGTAGAACACATTCTCCATCATCTGCAGTTTGGCGAGTTCACTATACAGCTATGTGCTGCACACGTTATATCCATCCTGAAAATATTCTCTGCACCGAATTGCCATTTATCCTAAGATCTCTTTACACTACTTCGGCAGCGTAAAATGGCCTCAAAATGGGTGTACAGGTAAGGCCCCTTTACACTGTCACAGTGATGTAAAGGGGCCTTAGCGTAAATGAGAATCAAGCCCCCTCTCTCCAACTTACTCTGTGCGCTGGGGTCCCGTATACACTGTTTTTAATACCACAAGCCCATATTTCTTGTGATAACATAAAGAAACCATTCCAAATCCTCCAGCATCTAGTTCTTCCTTCTGCAGCAAGTCCTGCGTGTTCATGTGAATATCTTCCAGCGACATCTTTGTAGCCTCCAAGAGTTTAGGGTTTACAAAAATACAATACTCCTGGATCTGTAACATGAAGAGAGAAGACAAAGAAAGTGTCATCATCCAACATTCATGTCACAGTAAATGAAGATCTAGTTATGCAGGTAAGCCCAGATCCTCAAAGGTACAGCATTTCGATGCCTAACATCCCCTGAAATAAATGGAAGTTAAGTGCCTAAATACCTTTGAGGATCTCGGCCCTGGGGCACTGTGTACCTCAAAGAAACACCCTGGAACCCCTGTATTTACCATTGTCATATAATTATATGTTTTGTACAAAGTATGCCTGTGAGGTATCATTTTAAAAGCCTTGATCTGTTGGACATTAATATCCTGTTGGATTGTATGTGCTATCATTGTATGGGAAGTTATGAATTTTTGCTGTGTGTGTCATACCGAAATACGTTGTGAGGCTGGGAACACCCACAACCGGCCTTTCAGATACAACAATGGAGTAGCCAGACATGCTGAAAGGTCCATTAAAGAGAATCCACTATCCCAGGAACTGTACACAATGGAGACTTCTCAGAGGTAGCACTTAAGACAATGCAGAATGCTTGACTAATGGAGGCAGACACCCATGTCACAAGCAAGCTGGAAGAAACTATAAAGAGGGGAAGTGACATCATGACTCGGTCTCACCCTTCCACAACTCAACACCTGGAAACATGTCAGGTGGACAAAAACTTTGAAAAAGGGGATGGGGGGCCCAGGAGGAGAGTTCCAGCCTGTGTATTGAAGATCTGTGACCTGTTTGTACCATCTATCAGGGTGAGATACTGCTTGATTCAAATCCTGTTTACTTTATAGAACTGATTGCAAATCTCCTTTTATTTCTTAGGTAAGCAACTTTGATCTCTACACTTACTACTTATAATCATTTAAAATCTCTCTTTCTGTAGTTAATAAATCTGTTTTATATTTTACCTAAAACAGTGTGTTTTGATTGAAGTGCTTGGGAAATCTCAGCTCAGTTTACAAAGACTAGTTTGTGTCCTCTCCATATTGAGGGAGGAGCGGACTGGGTAATGAATTTACACTAGTCAGGCTTCTGACTAGGGCAAGACGGTACAGTTTTGGGGTGCCGAGCTGGGGGGATTTGGCTGGAGCCTCTCTATTGTTATATTCATGAGTGGCTGAGAGAAGCATTCATGTAACTCAGTTGGGTGTGTACCTGCCTGTGGATGTCTGTATAAGAACAGTACCTGTCAGAAGTTTGTAGCTTGTCAAAGCATCACATTGTGAGAGGGATACCCCAAGTTGGTGGGACAAGAGGGCTCAGCGGTCCCACAGTTCAGGCTGCACCCTGGGAACCCTGTCACAGGAACATAGTATCTTGTTTATTTATCAGCATCACAAAATGATAGGTAAGTGGGCCCAACTCAGAGCTGATTCAGGTTGCCTGGTGTCCGGTTTTCAACCAGAACACCTGGTCAAAAAGGGACCCTCCCAGCCCAGTGAAAATGAGCGAGTCGCTGGGGGGGGGGGGGGGGGAGGGAAGGAGAGCGAGCGATGGAGGGTGGAGTGAGCAGGGTGGGCCCTTGAAGGAGTGGGGCAAGGGTGTTTGGTTTTGTCTGATTAGAAAGTTGGCAACCAAGTAGCATCTCATAGAATCAGGTCCAAAAAATCACAAGTGGTAGTTTATGGTGAGTTACTATCACTCTAACATTTAGATCATAATAGTATTTTGTTCTTCTACTGGAGGATCTCAATGCACTGTACAAACATTGATTAATTAGTTCTCAGCTTGTAATGTACAGCAGTTTAGTATTATTACCCCTATTTATAGAGGAGAATATTGAAGAGCAGAGAAGTTAAGGACCAGATTTTCAAAGGTATTTAGGCACCTAAAGATACAGATAGAAACAGTGGGATTTTCAAAAATGCCTAGCGCCTAATCAATGGGACTACTTGTGGAATAAGGTACTACTCAATGTGAGTAAAGGTGGCAGAATTGCACTGTTTCTTATTGCTCCTTCACACCCCGCAGATCACCAGTCCCAGGGCCTCAGGATCCTGCCTTAACACACTCATGAATTATGAACTAACATTCTGTAAACAGTGCAAACCCTCAACAGAGATTGTGGTTTGTTAAGCACAGAAGAAAGTTTCTCTTCTCACAGTATAACAAGGTGTGCTGGCTCTCTAAGACATGCTAAGAGTCAGCCCTACCCCAGTTTCAATCTAGAATGGCTGGAATTCTGAGAAATGTAGTCTCAGGTTGATAGGAGTTAGAGGCGGTCAGAGGAAGGCTGTCAGAGGGTGCTAGGGAATATAAGTAGCCCCTTTCCCTGAGAACAAAGGGAGAGTATGACAGGAGCAAGACTTCTTGTGAGGATCCCTGCATACACCATAAAGAAAGTCACAGAGTTGTTTGTCTCTTTAGTCTAACAATCTGAGAAAAGCCTGAAAAAGCCAGTTAAGAGCTGATGAAAAGGCCTGAAAAGGCAGCTGAGTAAAAGTGTACCTTATGACCTCATTTTCACTATGGGGAAAAAAAAAAGGTGCGTGCTCTTATTTGCGCTAGCTAACTTGAGTTAACTAAGAAGAGGTAAAATCCTAGTGAAGACAAGGCAGTTTACAATTTTCACATTAAACTTTAACTCGACCTGCTAACTTGTGTGGAAACTACAAACTGTCTTGTCCTCACTAGGATTTTACCTAACTTGAGTTAGGAACACACCTATTTTTCTTTTTTGTAATGAAGACAAGACTTAAGAGACTACCTGGGTTTGTGCTAGGTTGCTTTCTTCTCCCTCAAACCCTGGCCAGGGGCTTAATTAATAGGTTTGGATGATTATAATAGCCCAAGTACACAGACCTGGGAACAGGGTATTGTTGTCAAGGGTTGGCTGCTAGCAGCTGCAGCAGATTAGCCCTTTAAGGCAGCAGGAAACTAACTGCATTAAGGAGTGGAAGAAGTGAGTGGGTGTCTAGAATGTGGCTAAACAAACTGTGAATGCTGACAATGCTGGCCTGTGGTTATCTGGCCTTTAAACTAGGGGAAAGAGAAGAAGGGAGAGTGTGTTGCTACACCTAGTGCCTGCTCTTCTGTCAAAGGACTTATGCTTGAACTCATCATTCCCTGAGGGCCCACCAGCGGGGTGCTGCTGGATTGACATGGAATCCTGAGGGAGAGCCTATGGCCCAAGAAGAGAAGATAGAATGTATCTACATCAGATTCTTCTCTTATCACTTATCACTACTTTGAAGGAATATAGTTCTAGTTAGTTGGAGAGCTATCCTACAAGCAAGGAAACTTGGGCAATGGCTGCATTCACATGGACGGAAGGTAAGCCCCTGCCATACGTGGCCATCAGTTTTGGTATATGGGCCAGGCTATATGGCAGTGGTTCTCAAACTTCTGTACCGGTGACCCCTTTCACATAGCAATCCTCTGTGTGCTGCCCCTCCCCCCAAATATATAAAAAAGTGTTTTTAATTTATAACACCATAATAAATGCTCAAGGCAAAGCGGGGTTTGGGGTGGAGGCTGACAGCTCATGATCCCCTATGTAATAACCTTGTCACCCCCAAGGGGTCCTGACCCCCAGTTTGAGAACCCCTGCTATATGGTATGCATGTCATTGATCGCATAAGGGAGCTGTGAGGCTTAACTAAACTTGTAAAAACACTTTAAGATCCTTAAATAAAAGGTCCTGCTATATGAAGACAAAGTATTTGTATTGTATATTTCTGACACCTAAAACTATCAAATGATCCATCTTTTCATACTCTAGCTCAGGGGTAGGCAACCTAAGGCAAATAAAAAGAATCCAATATTAACTTTCTAAAATCATTTCTTTTGGGGGGCAGGGAGCGGGAGGCTAGCCCTGACTCATGCCTTTTGAACATTTAATGTTGGCAATATTGTGTCTCAGTTCCCCATGTATGAAATGGAATGAACATTGCTGCCCTACCACATTCAGGTGTTGGAAGGCAAACTTTTGGAAGTCAGATGTAATATCATTTTAAAGTTTTACTTCAAAGAATGCAATGGGAGGAAAATAGCAAAGTGTGTAGCTTAGAAAAACAACATCACCACCCCGAGAAAACTGGAATCCTTTCACTGAAATGAAAGAAATGCCATGTAACATGTGACTAAATGCAGTTTAAAATCTATGAACCCATAACATTAAGATCCTAACTGAGTGACAATATATGGGTAGACCTAAAAATACAGTTTTAAACACAAACACTATTCACGGTCTTGTATTACCAAGAAACGAATTCATGCCCTCAGGGTCCTCTTTTTTTTTTTTTCCTTCTTCTTCTTCTTCTTCAGCAGAACAATTAATACTTAACGTGGTGCAGGGAATGCAGTTCCCTGTGCCATTTCATAGCCTGACTTTCAAAATGCATGTACACAACTGCACACCTACTGTAACTTACCTCTCTAAATCAGGCATTTGCACATGCAATTGGTCAAGAATATATCTAACTAGTCATTTCTCATCTACATAACCAGTATGCACATGCAAGAACTGCATGTACATTTTTGAAAATCAGGCCTTTAAAACTACACCAATTCTGTTGAAATTTGGAATTACTGTTCTATTAAGTAATGTAAAACTTCCTGAGTGAAGACAGGTTTCAGAGTGGTAGCCGCGTTGGTCTGTATCAGCAAAAAGAACGAGGAGTACTTGTCTAAGGTGTACTCACAAGTACTCCTTGTTCTTTTTGAGTGAAGACAGTTTTTACCCCAAATTGCTTACAATCGAAGGCCCTGATCCTGTCCCAAATCACTTATGAATGTAAGTAATTGCAGGTCAGCAAATAGTCACTTTGATAAAATAGAACACTGGGCATATATTTTCTAATATGTAACTGTTTCAATATTAACAATCCTAAATGTTGGAACAGGACTTGTATGAAATTGTAAGAGTGAAATACACATTGGTTGAGGGCCAACACCAACTAGGGACCAAATTCTGCAAAGTGCTGAGGACTTCTTGCAATGGGAGTCCAGGGTACTCAGTGTCTCGTGGAAGATACTTAGCACCTTTTGGGATTATACGCACATGCTCCGATTCTAAAAGGTATGTGGACACCTAATTCCCATTGATTTCAATAGGAGTTAGACACCTAAATGTCTTTTTGAGGATGTGGATTTAAATTAGACTTTTGCCTCTTTTGCCAGCATCTAGATGTGAATGAATTTCAGCCCAAGGAAGCAAAATTCCATGAGAAACAAATGAGTTACATTAAAAGCCCCAATGCTACAACACTTCATAAAGTGGACATGCAAGTTATACATTTAGGTGTCGCTGCACAAGGAGTAACGCTGCATAACTGTAAGATTATTTTTCTGTAAACCCAGTTCCTTGTTTTACAACTCAGTATAGTTGTCCTCCTCTGGCAGTCTGAACTTTACTTCTTATCTCCTCCCCACCCCAGATGACGTGCACAATATCCTCCTCAGAGGGATTCTCGCTGGTGCTATGGTCAGTGGTGAGTGATCTCTTTTTACTAGCTTCAGAGTAGCAGCCGTGTTAGTCTGTATCCGCAAAAAGAACAGGAGTACTTGTGGCACCTTAGAGACGAACAAATTTATTAGAGCATAAGCTTTCGTGGGCTACAGCCCACTTCTTCAGCTGCATATAGAGTGAAACATTTTTTATATATATATATATACACACACACACACACACACACACACACACACACACACACACATACAGAGAGCATGAACAGGTGGGAGTTGTCTTACCAACTC
>NW_020664408.1:465278-527262 GCF_002925995.2 Terrapene triunguis | reverse complement strand
TGTTCTTTTTACTAGGACAACAGTATATTGAGTCTGTTAAAACATAAGATCCAAAGCTAAAATTTCTTGTCACCAAAGCAATTATTTGGGTGTTCAAGACATTACTTAAGCTTCAGTTCTGATTTTTGTTTGTTTGTTTGTTTGTTTGTTTGTTTGTTTTTAAATGCCAGTTTTCATATAACTAATCTGAAACCTTATAAAGGATGTACTCCAGGGGTCGGCAACGTTCGGCACGCGGCTCGCCAGGGTAAGCACCCTAGCGGGCCGGGCCAGTTTATTTACCTGCTGACATGGCAGGTTCGGCCGATCGCGGCCCCCGCTCGCCGCGGTTTGCCGTCCTGGGCCAATGGGGGCAACGGGAAGCGGCGCGGGCTGAGGGATGTGCTGGCCGCGGCTTCCCGCCGCCCCCATTGGCCCGCGACAGCGAACCGCGGCCAGTGGGGGCCACGATCGGCCGAACCTGCCGCATCAGCAGGTAAATAAACTGGCCCGGCCCGCCAGGGTGCTTACCCTGGCGAGCTGCGTGCCGAACGTTGCCGACCCCTGTACTAGACGTAGATTAGAGCTCATTATGTTGAAGGACTTGGGGTATGTCAATTATTCTACTTTCTGCTGAAGTGACCAGAAGTGAATAACCATGTAGAAAAACAGTAATTCTCTGTTTCTTGGGGAGCACTAGTGACTTTCCTATTTCATAAATTGAAGGTCCTCCAGTCTTGCTTGGATCATGTGGGTGGAATGGTGGGGGTGCCTTCATGTGGCCTTAGCTTCACCCACAAATCAGTGCCTCTTACTCAAAGGGAGGTGTATCTTATCCTGAGGCCACACCCCGTTACTGTGTTTTGCCCCAATCCTTCAGGGGAGTAATCATGTTTTATGCTTCATTAGTGTCCTGCACCCATTTCTTGAAATGTTGAATAAGTGGGGTTGCCAACTTTCTATTTGCAGAAAACCAAACACCCTTGCCCTCTCCCCTGCCCCTTTTTCAAGGCCACGCCCCTGCTCACTCTCCCCCACCCTTGCTCACTTGTTCATTTTCACTGGGCAGGGAGTTGGGTTGCAGGGGGGGGGGGGAGTGGCGGTGAGGGCTCTGGCTGCAGAAACGGGCTCTGGAGGTGGGACCGGAGATGAGGAGTTTGGAGTGCAGGAGAGGGCTCTGGGCTGGGGCAGAGGTGCGGGAGGGGGTGAGGGCTCCAGCTGGGGAAGTGGGCTCCGGGGTTGGGCTGGAGATGAGGGGTTTGGGGTGCAGGAGAGGGCTCCAGGCTGGGGCAGGGGGTTGGGATGCGGTACAGACTCTGGGCTGGAGGATGCGGGCTCCGGGGTGGGGCCAGAAATGAGGGGTTCAGGGTGCAGGAAATGGATCCAGACTGGGGTGCAGGGGGGTGAGGGCTCCGGCTTTGGGTGCAGGCTCTGGGGTGGGGCCAGGGATGAGGGGTTTGGCGTACAGGAGGGGGTGTGGACTCCAGGTGGTGCTTACCTCAGGTGGCTCCCGGGAAGCTGCTGGCATCTCCCTGGGTCCTAAGCGGAGGCGCGAGCACATGGCTCTCAGTGCTCAGTGGTTCCCGGCCAATGGGAGCAGCTGAGATGGCACTGGGCCATCCCTCTGCCTAGAAGCCTAGATTGGCAACTTCCTGGGAGTTGTGTGGAGCCGGGTAGGGAGCCTGCCTGCACTGCCGACTAGACTTTTAACGGCCTGGTCAGTGGTGCTGACTGGAGACACCAGGGTCCCTTTTCAACCAGGCATTCTGGTCGAAAACCGGACACCTGGCAACCCTATAAATGAGGGCCTTTTTTTTTTTTTTAACCAAAACCCAGGTAGGGTGTACACCTAGCAAGTGTCAGGAGTGTGGGGGCAGGGGTGAAAATTCTCACTACTTCCCCCTCCCATCCTCGGCATGGGAATGGGGTATGGAAATCCCCACTACTCTCCCAGTCAGGAAGGATGAGCAGATCCCTGTGCTGGCAGTGGGCCGGGGTGCTCCCCACCTCAGGCCGGGGGTGGGAGGAGAGAAGGAGATTAAAAATCGTCTTCCTCTACTACTGCCTTGTGTAGACAGACAGAGATCGTCACCGAAAGGAAGCAGTGAAGGAGGCAGCCCAGTGGATGAGCTTATTTATGAAATATACTCGTCACTGTTCGGGCAAACAACCCCCGGGCAAGGCGCTCCGGCCGGCCGGGGAGAGCGGGGCCCCGGCCGGGCTCGGGGCCCTCCTCTGCCGCGCTCCGGGGCGGGGGACGGCAAAAAAGCCAGAGCCGGCCCTGTAAAGAGACCGTGTCCTCTCCTGCACACCCGCTTCCCTACTTAACCTACCCGCTTTAAAGGAGTCCCAGGGAATGACAGGCAGCTGTCCGGGGCTAAGGCGTGTCGGGGGGGGGGGGGGGGGGGGGGTCAGCCTTACTCCTTCGGCTGGGAGTCGGTGGGCCAGTCTTTCAAGCCTTGGCAGCACACCAGAAAAAGCAACTGAATCGAGGGATCAGGACACAACAATCGCGTCTGAAAACCTCCTGTGACAGGAGCGGATGCGTTTGCAAGAGCGAAACTTTGTCTAAATAGTCTACAAGATATTACCATATTCTAGGAGGCTGAAATGCGCTGGGAGCTGGAGCAGGGGGAGGGGATCTAGAAGGCTTGTTCCACCATTAGCATTTAGTAAGAGATTGCAAAAACTATCGGCCTCTACAACATGGGGCTGAGAAATTGAAACTAACTTTCCCTTTTCGGCAATAGCAAAGGAAGTCTGCTGAAAGAAGACAATCGAAGAGTCACATATTTCCCCCTCCTCTCCCATTTCATCACCCCCAAAGTCCTTGATATTAATATTATTACACACTAACACATCCGGTATGTATACCCAAACGTCCAGGAAAAATAAAGAGAAGCGGATTCCAGGCAGACTTAGCTGTAACTCAACGAACCTTTACAAACAAACA
Organism: Terrapene triunguis; assembly: GCF_002925995.2. NCBI lineage: Eukaryota > Metazoa > Chordata > Testudines > Emydidae > Terrapene > Terrapene triunguis. The sequence goes on along the minus strand of NW_020664408.1, from coordinate 524,330 downwards.
AAAATCTGGTCTCCGGTTAAAGACACACAGAGTGAAAGTGCTCTCTTACCTGCCTCCTCACAGAGCACTAGCTCCAGGAAGATCGAGCCACTGCTGTCTGGCTTCAGCTCTTTTACCTGGGCTGATTCCGTTTCTCTGACGCCCGCTTCCCCCAGCCTCCTCCCCACTGTGGGAGGAGTTATGAGAAACCACACCAACAAAACCGGATCACTAGCTACATAAGTGCCAGCAGGCCGGGGAAGAGGAGGGAACATCTGTACAAGCTAATGCAGAACTGTACCCTTCTTAGAGGTTGCTCTAGTTTCAAAGGTTAAATTCTGCCCTGATTTACATACTGCGTAGCCACATTGAACTCAGTGGGTAAATGCCATACTGACAGCCTCAAAAGATCAAAAATCATAAGACTGCCTTTCCCAGATGTCAGGGCCGGCTCTGGCTTTTTTGCTGCCCCAGGCAAAAAAGCCTCCGGCCGCCCCTCCCCCCCCCCCGGGGGGGGGGGGGCGGCGAGCCCTGGCGGGGGCTCGGCTCTCTCCCCCCCCGCGGCCAGAGTGCCAGGGACAGGGCGGCGAGCCCCGGCGGCCGGAGCGCCGTGCCGCCCCCCTCCAGGTGCCGCCCCAAGCACCAGCTTGGTTGCCTGGTGCCTGGAGCTGGCCCTGCCAGATGTGAAGAAGAGCTGTGGGTAACTCAAAAGCTTGTCTCTCTCCTCAACAGAAGTTGGTCCAATAAAAGATATTACCTCACCCACCTTGTCTCCCTCCCCTCCACGTGAATTTTTTTTTTTTTTAAAAAGGGTTCATAGAGGTTTGTTGATTTGCTATGGCCTTTGTGTATTACTAACATAAGGTTAGCTACAATGCAAACAAGATAAATTAACTGGGGGTCCACCTCATAGCGAGGTGGCCACCTCACTGTCTAGCAGCAATAAAGGCGCATTGATGTGTGAACATAGAACATGTTAAGGGGAAAACTCATGATTGAACCTGGATTAAATCTCCAGTGAAGACAAAACCTTAGTTTTGCACATTTTGCTGTAGAGAGCTTCATCCTGTAGTGAAGTACACCTCTACCCCGATATAATGCGGTCCTCGGGAGCCAAAAAAATCTCACCGTCTTATAGGTGAGACCGCGTTATATCGGGTTCGGGCCGGTACGGCGTACTGGCAAGAGCCGGTACGCCATGCCGGACTGGACCGGCTTTCCCGGCAGTGATTTAAAGGGCCCAGGGCTCCGGCCGCTGCGGGGAGCCCCAGGCCCTTTAAATCACCACCAGAGCTCTGGCAGCAGGGCTCGGGCAGGGATTTAAAGGGCCCGGTGCTCCCCACAGTGGCTCGAGCCTCTGGCCCTTTAAATCACCGCCCAAGCCCGGCTGCCAGAGCCCCGGCGGGGATTTAAAGGACCCGGTGCTCCAGCTGCTGTGGAGAGCCCCAGGCCCTTTAAATCACCGCCGGGGCTCCGGCAGCCAGGCTTGGGCGGTGATTTAAAGGGCCTGGGGCGCCACACGAATTCGGATGTAATGCGGTAAAGCAGCAGGGCTCAGGTAGCGCTTTAAAGGGCCCAGGGCTCCCCGTTGCTTTACCGCGTTATATCCGAATTCATGTTCTATCGGGTCGCATTCTATCGGGGTAGAGGTGTACCTGTTGTAACCTATTGTGTTGTCCTTGGCAAGTCAGTTAATCTCTGTGGTCTGGTCTATACTACCCGCCTGAATCGGCGGGTAGAAATCGACCTCTCGGGGATCGATTTATCGCGTCCCGATGGGACGCGACAATCGATCCCCGAATCGGCGCTCTAACTCCACCAGGGGAGGTGGTAATAAGCGCCGCCGACAAAAAGCTGCAGAAGTTGATTTTGCCGCCGTCCTCACAACGGGGTAAGTCGGCTGTGATACGTCGAATTCAGCTACGCTATTCACGTAGCTGAATTTGCGTATCTTAAATCGATTCCCCCCTGTAGTGTAGATGTAGCCTGTGTCTCAGTCTCCATGTGCAATGTGCACAGAATTCTTTCCTACCTCACAGACTAAGTTTCCCTCTAAACTGTGCGGCTATGCAGCTGCCTATTAAGCCCCACACAAGGGCTCAGTTCTGCAGCCGGGGGAGAGGCACCTCTTCCTCCTCCCTCCCCCCCCCGGGGGGGGGAGCAGGGAGAGAGAGCTGGGGGAGTCCTCTCTCCCTGCTGTAGCCCCTGGGCAGCCTGCACCCCAAACCCCTCATCCCTGGCCCCACCCCAGAGTCTGCACCTCCAGCCAGAACCCTCCCCTCTCCTGCAACCCAACCCTCTGCCCCAGTCCTGAGCCCCACTCCCACACTCCGAACCCCTCGGCCCCACCACATGAATTTTGTTATGTGCACCAGTATGGAGGTGATGTGCGGAATGAGTTTTGTTATGTGATACATGTGTGGGGAAAAATTAGAGGGAATGCTGCATCACAGGGATGCCTGCGAGGATAAAGTCACTCAAGTTTGTGAGGCATTCCAATGCTATGGTAATTAGGACCAGGTAAGTAGTGTGGGGCACAAGGAGAGAGGAAGGTCTGCGAACAACCCCCTAGGATAGCTGTACTTCAAGAAGCTTCAAGGTTCTGCTGGCGAATCTGGTAGAGTTTATCAGTTCCTTGTAGGAGAAATAGTTGGTAACTAATAAAAGTTGACACACAGTTTTCATAATGAAAGCAGAATTACTAAATTCCAGGAGCTATTTAGTGCCTGTTCAAGGAAATTTACAGTTTACCCAGTACTTGTAAAATAGCTATGTCTGCATCAGCATCTCTAAAGAATACTGTGACACAGAAATTCTGCAGTGAGCTGTTAATTGTTTCTCTGAAGAACAAAAATATTAAGTACCAAAGAATATGCACTGAAGCATCTGAATTTCCATCTTCAGGTGGTGTTGCACTAAACTACAGTATCGATTAGATACCCATTCTCATGACTTAAGAAACATCATCACCATCTTAAAGAGGAAATTCCCAGACATGGGAATGACAAGGCTGCACAGATGCCCTGGGCTTTCTCAAGGATGAATACAAGGGTTCTGGTTCCCCCAGTGCCCTTGAAATATCTGTAGGCAAAACTTTTCTACTTTGTTTGCCTGGCCAGGATTTGGCATGGGGGAATGGAATGGCTCTCTCTGCCTCTGTTTATTGTGGCTGACTTAACTTACTTTGCAAGCAGGGCCGTCCTTAGGCATATGCGACTATGTAGGGCACCTGAAAATTTGGGGCAGCACTGGGACCATAGGCGTCAACTTTTCATCGTGCCAGGGGGGTGCTCGACACCCCCCCCCCCCCGACCCCTTCCCTCAAGCCTCCATCCACCTCTTTCCCGCCTCCTCCCCGAGCACGCCTGGTCCCCGCTCCCTCCCCTCCCTCCCGGAGTTTGAACGCCACGAATCAGCTGTATAAAGGGGTGTGTCCAGCTGTATAAAGGGGTGTGTGTGTGTGTGTGTGTGTGTGTGTGTTAGGGAGATAATAGTTACACACCTCTGTAGAATACTGTAAGCTTATGTTTGTGTTGATAAGAGCAAGTCGGGCATAGGGGCACCAGTTTAATAATACTGTGTAGGGCCCCATAAATCCTAAGGACAGCCCTGTTTGCAAGTAGACACCCGCTCCCCCCCAAAAGCTGACAGTTCTGAACTCCTTTTCTTAAGGAGAGAACTGGCACTGTATTTTAACAATATTTTTGAGAGAATTGCACTGTCAAACTGAAATTTGATTATTTCTCTAATCTTTAGAGTTAATAGAAGTCTTGTTTTCATAGATTCTAAGGCCAGAAGGGAACATTGTGATCATCTAGCCTGATCTCCTGTATAACACAGACCATCAAACATCTCCAAAATAATTTCTAGAGCAGACTTGCAGTTCAACTGATTGGTGGGTCTAAGCATCCTCAGATGGAATAGACCATTATTAATAGAAGCTAATTATTGGTATCCATTTTAGCAAATTGTGAGACATCATGGATATAGTTACCAAATTCTGATTCAGAGTACAGTAGCTTGGTTTAGATTGCTTTTTAAAAGGTTGGATGAAATCCTGACTCCACTGATTTCAGTGGCAAAAATCCTAGACTTCAGTAGGCCAGGAGTTCATCCATATTTGCTACTTTACACAGCAATGTGAAGGAAAAGGCTGACATCATGTGGGGGCAGAGAGAATTTCAATCTCCTAACTGTGTAATAATTTCTTTTCTATCGATCTATCCTGTATATCACCAGGAAAAGGTTTAGTCTGGAGTTCTCTCCAATCAAACAACTTTCAAAATAATGCAGGGTAATAAAATATATCGGTGCATGTACTGTAATCTGTTTATATAAAAAAAGGTGTCTGTACCTTTATTATTATTATTATTATTATTATTAGCTACATTATCTATGTCCAAAAAGTACCTAATTGATCTAATTCTACACCATTTTGCAATTTGACTAGATATAGCCAATTACCTGACTACACTTGCGGTTCAAAAATATTTGAGTGCAAATAGCTGCGCATAGTCAGTTAATAAGTTAAAGGGAAAGCAGTACAACATAAAAAGGAGACCTACATACCACTCATAGCGTTCACCTTGCATAGGTCTGATTCCAAAGTATGCACTCGAGACTATCTGTATTTTTATATTGTGGCTGTTTACAAGCTAAAGGCACTCTATACATAACCCCAATAGTCTCTACCAGTTTCTTATACTGATTTTTCTGCACTGTCCTGTACTTTTCTTATTTTTGTTTTGGATACCTCATTCCAGGTGTCCGTGGAGGCACTTCTTAATTGTACCAGGACTTATTAGTCATACATCTTGTTTCTGTCAGGTTATGTATTTGTATGAGCCAAGAGCAGAGTTCAGCTGTGCAAAGTGTTATGGGATATACCTTAGCGTGAGGGAACAAGTGTGAAGAGCATTCTGGGGAAAACAAAATAGAGAGTACAGGTGTGTGACTTAGCATAACTACCCAGCAATCATACATAAGAAGGGCCATACTGTGTCAGACCAAAGGTCCATCCAGCCCAGTATCCTGTCTTCCGACAGTGGCCAGTATCCCAGAGGGAATTAATAGAACAGGTAATCATCAAGTGATCCATCCCCTGTCGCCCATTCCCAGCTTCTGCAAACAGAGGCTAGGGACACCATCCCTGCCCATCCTGGCTAATAGCCATTGATGGACCTATCCTTCATGAACTTATCTAGTTCTTTTTTTGAACCCTGTTATAGTCTTGGCCTTCACAACATCCTCTGACAAAGCGTTCCATAACTGGTTGACTGTGCATTTTGTGAAGAAATACTTCCATTTGTTTGTTTCAAACCTGCTGCCTATTAATTTCATTTGGTGACCCCTAGTTCTTGTGTTATGAGAAGGATTAAATAGCACTTCCTTGTTTATTTTCTCCACACCAGTCATGATTTTATACACCTCTATCATATCCCCCCCCTTAGTCATCTCTTTTCCAAGCTGGAAAGTCTCAGTCTTATTAATCTCTCCTCATATGGAAGCTGTTCCATACCCCCTTACCATTTTTGTTGCCCTTTTCTGAACCTTTTCCAATTCCAATAAATCTTGTTTTGAGATGGGGCGACCACAACTGTACACAGTATTCAAGATGTGGGCCTACCATGGATTTATACCTGATAAGGTGTACAATATTAATGTTGTGCATATAATATATATTATGCACAACAGACACAGACACAGACAGACACAGACTACCAAATATAAACACTAGAGCAAAGCTGGGTGTAGGAAGGCTAATGTGTTTAATCTTTAAAATAGGAATGAGAAGGACTAGAAACATGATGGATGATTTCTTCATCTAATACAGAAATTTAAACCTACGGAGTTGAACCAATAATGATAAAATAAATAGGGCAATTTCTGCTAAAAATAGTAACTATCACTTCAATGTCCTTAGGGGCTGTCCTGAGAGATCAGTAATATAAAAACCAAGAAAGGAATGTATTGTAGAGGATATTGTATGCTTCCCCCTCCCACACACATCAGTGGTCCTTGGATTTATGATCAGACAACTTACATTTCTATTTTCCTCCATGTCTTGAATTTCACATTTCACAGTCAATTTGTAATATTTATAGGCCCACATCTTTTATTAGACATATTTAGAGAGGTAATTGGATTAACAGATACAGGATATGTTAGACAACCAAGAGAGAAATTACTAACAACATATCAGTAAAGAGGATTGTCAAGCTGACTGCAGTGACTCAAGAGCGTGACTGTTAAGAACTAAGACAAACCCCTAATTGGCTGTGAGCTCTAAATTTAGATTTCACCAACTAATTATCAGGTGTAAACTCCTGAGGCACTATAACAGCCTTAACATGGAGTCACAGACAGCCCCCTTGGATACTCCGATCTGACTCACCACCCAGGTAAGCTTGCCTTTTTGATAGGTGGTCCCTTATACCAAATATCACAGCAATATTCAGGTTACTCCTAATCACAAAGGACCAGTCACTTACCCCAGGTCAATCACACCTTAGATCTCACACCAGAGACAATGCTTGTAGCCAGTCCTACAATAAACTATATACAGATTTATTAATAGGAAAAAGGAAACCGTTATTTATAAGGTACAAGCATGTAAACATAGATACACAAATGAATTACAATTTTGTTACAAAAAGTAATCGAAGCTTCTATAATAAGTAAGCTCTTTGTCTCTTTGGGCTAACCCAGGCTAAACAGCTGGGGACTTCTTGTTTATACCTAGAAAACCTTACCCTCTCAGAGTCCAAGTAACATAGAGATCCTCACTTCCTTCTGTTTAGGGGTTTTATTCCCCCTCCTGCCATATGCATTCAGCTGCAAACTCAGCTGATGGGGAGGAATCCACTTGCATGACTCACCTTTGTGGGGGAAAAGCAGAGCAACAAAGTTTTATGCTCTTTAATGTTCCACACTAGTCTGTTTGGAGTCAATGGGGTTTCCCTCTTGGATAGGATGTAACCCCTTTGGTTGCAGGTAACAAGTTGTTGTTTTATTTAAAAAAAAAAAAAAAGTGGCAAATGTATTCCCTGCATGTGAAGTCATAAGTGTCATACAACTGTGGCAAAGACTCAGGAATTTTTTTTTTATGTAACTGAACCAGAAATTTTAGTCAAATAAGTAAAAATAATATCCCTTATAGCCAGAATTTTCAGAAGAGCTCAACAGCCATAACTGGGGAGAGCCTTTCAAAAGAGCTCAGTACCTAACATGTTGAGTTTTTAAAAAAAATATCTGGCCACTTAATTTTGGTACCTCGTTTGGAGCTGAGCTCTCCTGATAATCTGTCCCCAATTGCTAGTGCAGAATACTTGCTGATATGGCTCTACATTGCTCTCTCTTCCCTGCACAGTTCCTTCTAGAACCTTCAGGACCCCCTTATGCCTGGCATCCTGACACACTTTTTTAAAAAAGTATGTGTATCCTCACAATAAGCATCATAGGAGACTGATTAGCAGTTTTGGGGAATTAATACCACGTGACTTCCTCACAAATACTCTTAGCTAGAACTTCCAAGCATCTGTATTGTGCTGCTATAGAATTTAAGAGATGTGCCTAATTTTACCCTGACTGCAGTCTATAAATTCCTGTTGACGTCAGTGATTACAGGAGCAAGGCTTCTCTGTATACATCCTTTTAATTTTTTTGCAGAATACAAATTCCTAAGATTATTTACAACTGAACTATAGTAAAGCAGCTTTAAGCCAGTTTCAGACGCCAATAAAGGAAGAAAATTCAAAGTGAAGTATGAATATACAACATTGGTGCCTTCACCATTGCATTGTTCTGTGTGTACACAAGGAAGGGTACATGAAGCCCCCTGCCATTTTTGCCTCCTCTACAATTTTAATGTATGCTTTTTTCTGAGTTCAAGGAGTGGTCACCTAAAGCCTAGTACAGGAGGATTTTTAGTTATTTTAAATAAACCGAGTGCCCAAGAATGTACTACACACCGCAGAAAACAAATACATCATCCCTCCCCTGCAGATTCTGCAATCCACTTTCAGAAAAACCTAACGTGAGGGTCCCAACCAAGGCAGGAGGAGGACGAGGGTGATAAAAGCATATGGTTGAGGCTTGCACACATCTTGATAGTCCTATTTGTATTATCTTTCCCCCTTGCACACTTCTCCTAGGCAAGATGGAAGGATCTGCCGGAGGATATTCGGTGAATAGAGAGTCTGACCATCTATATGAAATGGTGCAAAACTTTCCTCTTTGACAAAGCCTTTCGCTATACAGACACGCCTTTCTATTCCCAGACCACTACCAGTCCCCCATCCCTACCCAAAATTAAACAAAACCCCCTACCCTACGCAGAGTTTTGATTCTGAAAAGGCAGAAGTTCCCAAGACTCCATGATGTCCTCCAGGGTCTTTGCTGTTGGCTTTAACATGGAAGGCAGATACTATAGGACAGTATAAAACTCTAAGGTACAGAGAAGAAATACGTTTTTAGGAGGGATTTTGAATGATCACTGAGTGCCACTAAAAAGCCTAAATTTGTTAAATCTCATTTATCCATTTAGATTTAAAAATAAAATTACAGCATAGGAACAGACAAGAATTATACAAAAAATATCGTTTAGCTCAGTGGTCCCCAACGCGGTACCCACAGGCGCAATGGCACCCGCTGGGGCATTTATGTGCGCCTGCCTAGTGCCCAGCAGGGGAGAGACACTGCGGCCCCGCGCCTGCCGGGGACAGAGAACTCCGGGGCTGCAGGCTGTGGGCGCCAGTGTTCTCGGTCCCTGGCAGGCGCGGGGCCGTAGCTTAAGCCGGAGAGAAGCCGCGGCCCCGCGCCTACTGGGGACAGAGAACTCCGGGGCTGCAGGTGCCGGTGTTCTCTGTCCCCGGCAGGCGTGGGGCCCGCCTAGTGCCCAGCAGGGGAGAGAAGCCGGGGCCCCGCACCTGCTGGGGACAGAGTACTCCGGGGCTGCGGGCGCCGGTGTTCTCTGTCCTTGCAGCTTCTCTCTCCTCTCTGGATTCATATATTATGTAATATTAAATATGATTTTCATATTATTTAATGTACAAATGCAAAATAAGCCTTGAAAAATTGTTGGCACCCGCCACACTCTTCTGAAAACATGAATGTGCTACTGGCCACAAAAAGGTTGGGGTCCACTGGTTTAGCCTAATGCAGGGATCGGCAACCTTTGGCACATGGCCCGCTAGGGTAAGCACCTTGGCGGGCTGGGCCGTTTTTTTTACCTGCCGTGTCCACAGGTTCGGCCGATCGCAGCTCCCACTGGCCGCGGTTTGTCGCTCCAGGCCAATGGGGGCGGTGGGAAGTGGCAGCCAGCACATCCCTCAGCCCGCACTGCTTCCTGCTGCCCCCATTGGCCTGGGACAGCGAACCATGGCCAGTAGGAGCCGCAATCGGCTGAACCTGCGGATGCGGCAGGTAAACAAACTGGCGCGGCCCGCCAGGGTGCTTACCCTGGCGAGCCGTGTGCCAAAGGTTGCCGATCCCTGGCCTAATGTAACAGTCCGGGGAACATACCTTGAGCAAGCCATCATCATAACCCTGTGGGAAGTTGTGAGCAAATCCCTGGACCAAGACTCTGTCCATCCAGCCCTTCATGATGGCAGGCATGCTGAACCAATAAAACGGAAACTGAAAAGCAAAGGATCCTGTTAATAGTGAGACGTAATTGGCAGAGGTACACCATTTCCTTTGGCCTTGTTTCTGTGCTAAGAACATCTTATCACCTTAATCAGTCAAGCCATTCACAGATCAAGCACAGTAAATAAAGCCTATCATTCAGAGGATGCAGAACTATATTTGTTTAAGGTTGTGGGTTTTTTCTGTAATATTCTTTTGAAAAATGCCATGAGATCTCCAAATGATGGCGAGTTTTCAGAATCTCTTACACCTCAACCAAAAGATGAGCCTTCTGACAGACACTGGTTTCCTGATTCATGGGGAAGAGGAGCGGCCAATAATTTTCTGTAGCACCTGGCTTTTTTCATTTCTGCTATTGACTAGACCTTACCACTTACCCTGTGAGATCACAGTCCAAGTCTTATCTGCATTATCAGAATGGGCAGTGTGTTGAAAGAAAATGACAGTGGGAGTTAAGTGTCTAAACTTTCTGGCTTTTTATAATCTCCTTATTACTGTATTTGTTTTAACACCATATTAAGACTATAAGATTATTAATAAGAAAAATCATGACCTGAAAAATCACTAACTCAGCTTCTTGAACCTTCCTCTGTTCCTCAATCAAATCACTGGCCAAGCATCTTCTTTTGTAAGCTTCCCATGATTCCACTCCATAATCAATGTGTTCTGAGTTGTGCAGGCAACCTGTGGAAGAAACATATAAACATTGTTTATCCCACTTCTAGCACTAAATCCACATAAGATAATTAAATACAAGTCACAATCTACTGTCCTAGATTGGAATATTTCATCCCATTGATTTATCATGAGCCACACCATATTGTAAGGAGTGATAGATGAACTGCTGATTTTATTTTTTTTTAAAGTGTAGGTGAATCTAGTACCTGTAAAAGTACTCATTTACATTAAGGCCCCTCTGTCCCCCTTTATGCTACCAGAGTGGTGTAAAAGGGCCTTAATGTAAATGAAAATCAGGCCATCAGAGTTTAGGGCCTGATCCTGAGCATCTGCTAAGGAGCTTCACCTCTTCCTGAAGTCCATGTGACCGGAGTGGGTTAGGACTCTAAGACCTGACGCGGAGCACAGATTTGAATCCGACAGTTTGCAACCTTCCTTGCCCACTTCTGCCAGTGCTTTTGCAACATCACTCTTTCTGGTTCGGTTCTAACAGACACTGCCAGCTCTGCCAAATTGTGTTACAGCTTTGTGCTTTCACTTCCTAAATTAGAACAGCACCAGGATTAAAAACCTACCTCTTGGTGAATGGCTTTCTTAACTATGATAAACCCTTGGAAACCAGTTTTAAATTTAATATGCTCTCCACTGGGTTTCTCTCAAGTTTTTACTAAACTAATAAATGGACAATGGCATCACCATATTCCGTCAGTGTGAATCATACTTAATAGATGAGACAAACCCCAAACATACACGAATGAACACTTGGGAATTATTTGCAGAAAACATCTGTAACCAGACTGGTCCTTGAGAGGAGGTGTTTTGTAATGATGCCTCTTTAAGAAGACACACAAACACTTGTAAGTTATAATACACAAATATTTGGGCCCAAAGGCATAGGGCTATTTAAAAACCTACCGTCTTATTCGTAAGGGCCCAATCCTGCTACTGTTGTAGTCAATGGCAAAACTGTCAAACTCAAGTGTGTAGGATGGATTCCTAAAGTGATATCTTCTAGTACAGTGGTTTTCATTGGAGGGTCTGCAGACTATGGGCAGGTCTACACTACGGATTAAGTTGATCTAACTTATCTTGCTCAGGGGTATGAAAAAGCCCTACCCCTTGCAAGTGACGCAAGTTTCACTCTGTCCACACCAGCGCTATGTCAGTGGGAGACGCTGTCTCACCAACATAGTTTCTGCTTGTTGTCAAGGTGGAGTAATTATGCTGACGGGAGAGCTGTCTCCCATTGGCATAACGCGTTTTCACCAGATACGCTACAGCGGCATAGCTGCATCAGTGCATCTGCTCTGATGTAGTGCTGTAGTGTAGACTTGCCCTATGTCTAAGGGTACGTCTACACTACGAGATTAATTCGAATTTAGATAATTCGAATTTGGGAAACAGATTGTATAAATTCGATTGTGCGTGGCCACAGTAAGCACATTAATTCGGTTTTTAACCACATTAATTCGGTGGTGTGCGGCCACACTACCCCATTAATTTTAACCACATTAATTCGGTGGTGTGCGGCCACACTACCCCTAATTCGAATTTACAAAATCGATTTTGGTGCTACTCCGCTCGTCGGGGTGGAGTACAGAAATCGATTTTAAGCGCCCTTTAATTCGAAGTAACTGGCTCCGTTGTGTGGACGGGTTAAGGATTAATTCGGATTAACGCAGCTAAATCCGAATTAAAGTCGTAGTGTAGACCAGGCCAAAGGGATCCGTAAAAGGTAAAATAAAGTTTCAGAGCTGAGACAAGGCATTCTGTTTTTCTGATCAATCAAAAGCATGTGAATACCCCCATCTACAGGTCAAAACCTGGAAATGGTGGTGTTATCATAGAAGCCCACTTTAGCACCCTTTCTCCCGCTGCATCAAATGTCAGGCTGAGCATGTGCAACATTTATAGTTGAATGCTGTTCAGTGAGTTTTCAGTCTAAGACTTCTATGGTAGGGGTCCACGGACCACAGGCTGAATTTCCAAAGGGGTCTGCACCTCCATTTGGAATTTTTTAAGGGTCCGCAAATGGAAAAAAAGGTTGAAAACCACTGCTGTAGTAAATGCCCACATCACAAGGAAAGCTGCATGCATCCCAGGCTTGGTCTACACTACAGAATTAGGCAGAGATAAGGCAGTTTATGTTGACGTTATGTCAGTGTCTATACTACAGCCTTGCTCCTGCTGATGTAAGTGCCCTACTACCCTGACATAATAGTGCCACCTCCACAGGAGGCGTAGGGCTTATGTCAGTCTAGTTAGGCCCACACTCTGCCCTGAGGCCCCACTCCCTGCTCTTGAAACTTGTACCTATTGGACACCCTCCACCTCCTCCCTCCTTTCATTGTTACAGCTGCAGAATCAGACCAATAGGAGAGTGTTGGAAGCACCCTCCCCACCTTCAAGAGTGCCAGGGACCCACACGATTGGTTCCCTAATGATTCTGCTGATTGCTAGCTTCTTTCTCTCTGCCCCCTGGCATCTCGCCAGAAGAGGCCCTCCCCACCCTCTTGTGTTACAGTTCCCACACTCAAGGCCTTGGGAGTGCTGTTGAGTCACTCTGCAGACAGCCTTCTGCCCTGATGCATGATCTTCAACAGCCGTGACACAACTTTTAAGGCAAGGATGTGAATTTCCACATTGCTCTCTGATCTCACATCCCCTCAAAGAATCTCTAGGATACAAGGCAGTCCCTAACACACAACTTTTCATTCGGGCTAGATCACACCATGCTCCCAATTCCACAAAGGGGGCCTCAGGGAGAGGCTGAACTGCACGTGTGCTATTTACTACTCAGGCTCCATAGTGAACTGCTTCCTGCAGACGCTGGCAGGGCTACTTCAGCAGCTGACCTGGCTTAAGTGCCCAACTCCAGGAGAGAGTTCATGGCTGAAGATCCTGAGTGGTGAGAGGTGCCTATCTCTCTTCCACCAGCCAGGTGCATTAGGTCAGCTGGTTAGGTGCCTAAGACCCTCTTCTCTCCCTTCCCTTCTGCTTGGCATTTCACTCCTGGCTAGCTTTGGCAGCTCCCCGTGCAGCTTGCTGGTTTCTGATGATCCCTTTCTTAGGCATCTAACTCTCCCCATGCATTCTAGCATCATCATGTGTATGGGTGAGCTGGTTGGAGAGACCTGAGAAAATTCTCCACTGGATGTATTCTTAGTGGATTGAACTGCCAGAATTTGTAAAACTTGCCCTTGATCACCGGTGGAACAGCTAGAACTGTGTGGCTGCATTAGGAGCTGTGAGACAGAGAGGAATCCATTTTAAAGATGTAATATTGGTGCAAGTTTGATGACACCAGGGACCAGATTGTATTTATCCCTCTTCACTGGGCTTAGAGACTCCACAGGTATGCCCCATTTAGTGCATCTAGCCTGTTTGCTGGACAGGGTGAGTCTGAGGCAGTTTGGCTCCTATTACCTTTGGGCTGATGCCTGCTCCCAAGGGCACTATGCCTGTTCCTGGGAATAATACAAAATAAGGCCAAGCTGGTATGTGAAGTTGACTCAGAAAACTGTCTGGGATCCAGGTGGTCTAATCGTTGTTCCAACCCCATGTGTGATACAAACTAATGACCAATTTGGAATATAAGTAGCTAGTAACGAAATCTTCCTGAAGTCCAATATCACAGGCCTGCTGTGTGACCCTGAATACGTTACTTCCCCATCTGGTTTCCTCTGTGCAGTGCTTTGAGATCTCTGAATGAAAAGTGTAACTATGAAAATAGAATACCTCCCTCTTGGATCTGGGTTTGTACCCCAGAAGTAAGACAAGTTGGGATTTGAATAACCATGTTGTCTAGCCCAAGGTTTAGACAACACAATGGTTTAAAAAAAACTGAAGACTCCTGGCAGCTTGGCTTTATGATTACTCCCTCCAAGCTTCTATTGGTGGAAGATTTCAGGGGGGAAAAAGGCTAGTGTAGACACCTAACCGTCATCAATACAGTGGACCTGATTCTCCTATTACACATGCTGGAGTCTTTTGGGAGTAATTCCTGTTGGCTTCAACAGGCTTTGGATCAGACCTATGGTCACCAGTAAGTAGTAAACACCATCTCTGTCCCATTCGGCAATGGGATTATTATGCAGAAGATTCTTTTTGTTTGAAGTTATGTTTGAGTCTACAGCATTGGGATAGCAAGCTTCTGCCAAAGAGAAACCCAACTTGATTCTCTCATATCCCTCGAAAGCAACTCCTTCTCTTACCCGTGTCACTTTAACCAGCAGTACAAGACCAGCAGTCTTTGTAACCATTGTTCACTCTCTGGGCTGAAATCTTCTGATCTTTTGGGCTTTCAAAACCGCATACCCTATTCAGAGTGTCCATGTAGTGCCACCTAGTGGCTAATGTGAGGAATTGTCCTGAGAACATAAGCTGCAAAGTCCTACTTGACAGGAATGTGGGGTTTAAATTTTTAACAGAACAAACATCCTGACCCAAAGTAAATATACAAGAAAACATTTTAAGTAGCCAATGGGCCCTGGCAGGACACATTTCAACAAACACAATTCCCATCACCACAAGAATGGATAAGGCAAATCCTCCTAATTAGAGTTGAGTGAATCCTGAGGGGAGGGTGAACATCTTTTACTTTTAAAAACAATTTCACCCTGTCTATCCCCCTGCCATGTTTCTTTTCTGTGACTCTTCTAATGAATTCTCTAAAGGGGGCTACTGGGGCTTGAGGGAGC
This sequence comes from Terrapene triunguis, assembly GCF_002925995.2. NCBI lineage: Eukaryota > Metazoa > Chordata > Testudines > Emydidae > Terrapene > Terrapene triunguis. The sequence goes on along the minus strand of NW_020664408.1, from coordinate 509,328 downwards.
AATTGAGGATCAGGACACTACAGAAGAAGCTTTTGATATCACCACATGGTATGTTGGGCAGTACCTGACACTTTCCTCTCAGGTAGCAATGGTGAGGCATAGTCATTCAGTGATACCAATCTTTAGAGCAGCAGAGGTGACAGTAGGGCTGGGTAACACAGGAAAAGGAAGCAGGAAGAGTGTGTAACTGAGAGAGCTACTTACATGTGGCTTTTTTCCCCTCTGTCTCTGAGGTCAGTAGCGAGTAATAGGAACAACAAAGGCAACAACTAAGGTTGAGAAATCTTCACCCTAGCTCTAAGTGAAAAAACACAATACAAGGATAATGCACCTTGGAACACACTATCACCTATTTAACTGCTTAGTTGTAATTACGGTCATATTTTGTAGCAGACTAATAAATATGATGTAGTATATTTCTTTACACATTTTAAAAAGCCTTAATAATATGAAACTTCTCACCGCCTCTGCTGCTAAATCTTTACAAAGAAGTGAGGGGAGTGGCCACTAAATTTTTCAGTAAGAGTAAGAAATCCCCAGCAGTAAGGCAGTGGTCACCAACGCGGTGCCCACGGGTGCCATGGCGCCCGCCGGGCATTTATGTGCACCCGCCTAGTGCCCAGCAGGGGAGAGAAGCCGTGGTCCCGCGCCTGAAGGGAACAGAGAACTCCGGGGCTGCAGGCTGTGGGCACCGGTGTTCTCGGTCCCAGGCAGGTGTGGAGCCCGCCTAGTGCCCAGCAGAGGAGAGAAGCCGGGGCCCCGCGCCTGCTGGGGACAGAGTACTCCGGGGCTGCGGGCGCCGGTGTTCTCTATCCTCGCGGTTACTCTCTGGCTTCTCTCTTCTCCCTGGATTCATATATTATGTAATATTAAATATGATGTTTTTCGTATTATTTAATGTACAAATACAAAATAAGCCTTGAAAAATTGTTGGCACCCACCACACTCTTCTGAAAACATGAATGTGCTATTGGCCACAAAAAGGTTGGGGACAGCTGGCATCTTCATCTGTATAAAGATGTGATATCTCCAAGACCCTCCACATTACCTAGTTGTTAGTTTCATGGGTCAAATTAAACCAGACACAACTGAGAGTGTGTTCACTAAAAGAAAGGGGTGTTGTTTTTAAGAGAGCTAGTTAACTATCTTGTTGTAAAATCCTAGTGTAGAAAAGGCAACCTTGATGTACTGATAGTTTTATCTTGATGCAGCTAGTCGAGGTAATTGGGAGCAGTCGGAGGGCAGGGGGCTGGGGTTTGCCTCCACCAGCTGCATTGAGGTAAAATTACTACTTCCCTTGGCTTCACTAAGAGTTTACAATGACGTAGCTGGCTCATTGTAGAAGACACACCTTTTTATCTGTGACGATGCAGGCTTTGGCTTCATTACAAAAAGGTATGTTTTTACGTTGGATTAGCTATCCCAACATAAAATCTTAGTGGAGACCCAGGCACAGCAGGTAGTTTTCACCTCTGTGGAGTTAGGGCATATCTCTTGAGGACACTGAGGAAAGTTAAGACGAATCAGCTGAAGGTGTGAATTGAAAGTGCATTGAACTCCTATTTGGATGGTCATCCAGAGGTAAAGTGGCCTTAGTTCACTTTAGCTTAATTCCCTTTGAAGGGATACGAAGGCCTGGTCTACACTTAAAACTTAGGTCTGCATAGTTATAGCACTCAGGCTGTGGATAACCCTGCAGTGTATAGGCAGGGGACAGAAGCATTTTTTCCATGGTGTGGGAACACCACCCTCGAAGTAGATGCAGCTAGGTCGATGGAAGAATGATTCCATCGCCGTAGCTACCGTCACTTGATGTTCCTACATCAGTGGAAAAAACCCCTTACGTTGGTGTGGGCTGCAACTACGTTACGCAGTTATGTTAGCATAGCTATGGCACCATAGTTATGCTTCTCTAGTCCCCATCTGGTAGACACGGTCTTTGCTTCTGAATAGAGTAACCAGATGTCCTGATAATATCAGGACCATCATGATATTAGAGGCTTTGTCTTGTATAAGCAAGGATGCCCTCATCCCAAAAACAAAAGTGTCCCGATTTTTTTCATACTTGCTATCTGGTCACCTTTCTTCTGAATGAGAGCACCCACACAAGGGTTCAGTGCACCTTAAATTCACACCCTTATTGCATTTGGTTTAACTTCCCATGTAGACAAGCCCTAAACTGAAGTGAACCCTATACTCCCATTTGGGGCTTACTTCAACTAGCTACATCAAGGGAAAAACTACAGTGCCTTGTCTTCATAAGGATTTTACATTGAGATATCCATTTCAATGTAAAAACACACTTTTTTTTTTTTTTTTTTTTTTGCAATGAAGATAGCCAGATCCTAAAACTAATCTGGTTCCCTTCTCCCCAGTTAAGAATTCTCCTACAGCAGGAACCCTTGACAAGTCAACAAATGAAGCTATTACCACCTACTTACCACAGGTGTCTTCCATCTAAAAATTGTGGTAATGGCTGTAAAACTGACTTTAATGGCAGCCACTTTGTATGAATTTTAAATCCCAGAATGCAAAAAGTTAACCTTATGACATTTGAAAAAAATCCATGTGTATCTGACCAAGCATTGTTTTCAGAATTATTTTTTTCACCTGTATAACTTCCAGGGCTTTACAAATTTGGTTTTAAACCCTAGCCCTGTGATAGATTTTAGTATTAAGGATTTTTGATTTTTTCCACATTCCTTTGAACAAAATAAAGGGCTTTGGGGAAGGAGGGGCAGGGTGTCTGTTTTTAAACTACTGAACTTCATAGTTACTCGCTGTCCTAGATGTCAGGTTCTCATCTGTCTGGTGAGGAGTAAAAATTGTGGATCAAGTTGGGACTTTAACTTTCTCGGCAAAATAAATACACATATGAAGGGAAAATAAAGCTTTAAGAGGGAGCTCTAGTAAACTATTAGGCTGAGGAGGACTATAATTTCATCATCTAAAATAATGAACTCTAAGTAAACCTCCCCAGGTGCATAAGGTGCTGCCCCTGCTGAGTCAATCATGTGTGACAAAAAGTGCTTAAGAAACAACTAATTTTAGTTATTCTTTCCAGATTGCTTTTCACGGGTTCCTCTTACACAGTAGTTTATAGGGGGGGGGGGTTCTGAATCTCTAATTGTGTTCTAGTGCGTTTTGTGTTGAAAGGAGTTAGGGGACTGAACAGTTTACTACTAGTTGGTGAGCAACACCTGCTCATACTACATCCATCCAGCTGCAAGCCAGCTGGGGAGGAACCAAAAACCAAGAGAGCCCTCACTAGAATAGTGTTCCATGATTTCACCCTTGCACATTTCATTATGGAAACCTGGTTATGATCTACCGTATATACTCGTCCATTAGCCCGTTCGTTTATAAGCTGACCCCCCAAGATGGTTAGGTAAAAATAGCAAAAACTGTATGACCCTTTCATAAGCCGACCCTATATTTCAGGAGTCGGCAAACTTTGGCTCCTGGCCCATTAGGGTAAGCCACTGGCAGGTTGGGACGTTTTGTTTACCTGGAATGTCTGCAGGCATGGAGCCCCTCAGCTCCCTGTAGCCGCGGTTCGCCGTTCCCAGCCAATCGGAGCTGCGGGAAGGATTGGCTGGGAATGGCAAACCGCAGCCACAGGGAGCTGAGGGGCTCCGTGCCTTCAGACACTCCAGGTAAACAAAACAACAATGTATTAGATATTCAATTCAGTTATTCCAGGGCTGCGCAGAGGATTCAGGGGGCCTGGGGCAAAGCAATTTTGGGGGCCCCTTCCATAAAAAAAAGTTGCAATACTATAGAATACTATATTCTCGTGGGGGCCCGTGTGGGGCCTGGGGCAAATTACCCCACTTGCTCCCCCCTCTGGGTGGCCCTGGATGATTCCATAGAGTTTAAAATCATCAAATTTTGGTATAAACCCATTTATAAGCCGACCCCCGCTCTTTGATGCGTCACTTTTTTACCAAAAATATTCGGCTTATGAACGAGTATATACGGTAATCGTGATCCCAAAGCAGGCAATGTTGATGCTCCCATTTATGTCAATGATGCAGGATCAAGCCCCATGTCTTACACAACAACTAATAACCTGAATGCGGGAATTTGCCTAGAAAGTCACAAGCAGGGCCGGCCTTAGGGAAAATGATATCCTGGGCAAACTTAAATTGTGGTTCCCTTTCTTTGAGTTTGAGAACAGCAACGTGGGCCTTAGGGAGTGAGGACCAGCTCCTGGCCCCAGCTCCTGGTTGGACTGCACAGGGAGGAGTTTCTGAGCCCAAGGGCTCCTCTGACCATACAGCCCCTGACCACCTAGCAGGAGGAAAGCGGGTGCGTGGCCACTGCCCAGGGGAAGAGGCTGGCCTGCTGGCTCTGCAGGGGTGAGCCCTGCTGTCTGCACCTCCCCATCAGGCTGGCAGCTCTGGGTGGCATTTCCCACCCCCCACCTGGCTGGTCAGGGGCTCCAGCCCTGGGCTTGCCGTCACTCACCTCTGCTCTGGCAGCCCAGGCCCACCAGCTCGCGGCACTCGGATGGCATCCCCCTGACCACTGTGCCCTGGGTGGTCGCCCATGTCACCCCCCCCATGGTTACAAGTGACTTGGAGTACAATCTTTTCCCTATGCCATACAGATTAAAACTTGGCATCTGGGACAGCAGACAGCTATGAAGTTCAGATAGTTTCAAGACAGACACAAAACCCTTTGTATTGCCCTAAGGAATAATTGGTAACACGGACAATTTCATTTCAGAGACTTTAGTAGGGACAAACAAACCACTATGTCTTCAACAATCAAACATTAGCATTTGACCCCGCTCTGAACAACTGAAATAAAAGTACTCTTGTTCTAGTGAGAACAGTGCTCTGCTTACTTGAGGAAAATCCACTAGAGGGAGGAAGAGAGCTAAGAACACCATTTAAAAAATGGGTATTTATACAACACACCAATAAATTCTCACTTATTTTCTCCTACAGCAGTAACTGGATAAATAAACAATTATCCAAAGCTTTTCTTGTGTTAGCCCAACACCTTATAAATCTTTCTACAAATCTGAGCGCCATCTTTTCAAATGTATGATATGGTTCATTTTAGTGCTTTCATTCCCTGCTTCCCCCGGGTGAATAATGGAGTTTTCAGTTCCCTGTCACATCCAAAAAATTAAAAAAGAAAAATCGTTCTGGGTTGAACAACATGTCTCATTTCAATTTCAGGCTTTTTAACATGGTTTTGCATTTTTTAAGCAAACAGAAGGTAATTCTGAAATGCAACATCACTTAGATCTACAAAACGGAAACATTTCCTTTAGAAAATTCCTTTAGACTTTTTCAGTTTTTCCCCCCACCCTGAGGTGTACAGTTTGGCAAAACTGATACAAATTTACAAAACATTTCCCACCCCCAATCCCACTCCCAAGTTTTGGGCAAAAAAATGTCACCCTGCTCTAACTGCAGTCACTTCAGTGGTCCTTTTTTGAAGGACAGAGCTACTATTATCTGTAATATAGATAGTTTGCACTATGGGTAAATCCACTAATGTATGAAAAGCACCCAGCTACTGTGGTGCTGAGCATAGAAATACCTATAGAGATAAGCTATTATTTATATACTTACACAGCCAACATTACCCTAGTATCTGATCACTTCCCTATTATTTATGGATTTATCCTTAAAACACCCTGTGAGGTAGGGAAGTATGATTATCTTCATTTTATAGGTGGGGAAAGTGAGACACAGAGATTTAGGCCACGATCCTGCGAAAGTTAAACACATATTCTTAATTGTACACCCTGAGTAGTCCCATTTGAAGTCTATTCACAGTGCCTAGCATTAAGCATGTGTGTAAATCTTTTGCAGGATTGGGGCTTTAGCTTGATCTGCCATGTGCCCACCAACCCCCTACAAAGGAGCAGTCAGGGCCTTCTCAAGAGTAGATTTACCAGAAATATTCCAACTGCCGGCCACCAGAAAGCCCTCCTACAAAGGGATGTTTTCTTCTTGATAGGTATAACTTATTACTACAGTCTAAATACACAGCCTAGGATGACTACTGGTGAAATTAGTATTACAACCTTCTAAATCCAAGACTATAGTTAGATTTTTGGCATGTGACTGACTATGGCCACACTGTGGTGATTTAAAATCAGATATGGCATGGATGCAGGTCATTGTGGACTGAATTATTGTGTGGGCATCGTGTTTTGTGCATCTGAGAGTTCTGGTTTTAAGAAATTTATACCTTATCTGGAAGCCTTGTCAGTGTAAAATGAACTGAAACCGTGTCTGGTCAATGTTACCTGCTACTTCAGAGTGAGTATCCTGCCATATGTCTGTGTGGATTAGGGTGACCAGATGTCCCGATTTTATAGGGACAGTCCCAATTTTGGGGGCTTTTTATGATATAGGCCCCTATTGCCCCCCACCCCCGTCCCGATTTTTCACACTTGCCCTCTGGTCACCCTAGTGTGGCTTAATTGGCACAGCTTAAGTGAGGCAGTCAAAGAGGCATGGCCCATGTGATAAGTTGTGTGCAGCATAGTTGTAGCTGTGTTGGTCCCAGGATATTAGAGAGACAAAGTAGGTTTGGTAATATCTTTTACTGGACCAACTTCTGTTGGTGAAAGAGACAAGCTTTTGAGCCACACAGAGCTCATCTTCAGATCTGGGACAGGTACTCCCAGCCTCACAGCAAAAGGCAAGGTGGAACAGACTGTTTGCATTTATCACATACTGTCACACACATTTTCATTTATTACACCAGTGTGGGGGTATCTCCCCCCCCCGTACACATCCCTCCCACACAGAAGACCAACTTCCCTGAAACTCTCTAACCAGTCTCCCAGATCCACCACCGCTTTAAACAGAACTCGCACATTTTAGAATTACTTCCTTAATGTACATCTGCGTGGTTCTTCTTCCCTCCCCACATTTCCTTTGTGCTGCCCACAGTACTGCAAACCCCTAGAGCACATGAGCAGCATTGAGAAATCTCCAGAGCCCCTTTTCATCTACGTCATTATCCAGCACACCTCTGTCAGCCCTCGCCCTGCAGAGGGCTTTTCCCCCTACTTGTCTTTTTTGACCTTTTCATTGACCTATCCCCACGTAGCTTCTTGTCTCACTCAATCATGCAAGCTACAGTAATTTGTACTGTGATTAATTGCTGTGGTTTATAAATCTCAACCTGAAATGCTGGGCATCAAGCTAGGAAACATCCTACTGTGCAGCAGTCAGGGATGATGAACAAACCCAGGATGGAAAGGTGAAAGAAAATGACTTCCACCCCCACCTTCTACATAAGTTGCAAATCTGAGGTCAAAAGAATCCTGGGTGCACTTCTGATTACAGAAAGATGATCCATAGTCCCCTGTTTTGGTAGTAAAGGCTGTGAACCTGAATCTTCACACCACATAATATAAATCTCTCAATACTACCAGTATTGTCTCCTTTGAAGCTGGAGGGAAACTGAGGTAGGAAGTCAGGTGTAAGTTTGTTTAGTTACTGTCTTTCTAGGTGATTGCTGTCATGGAAACGATAATTTTACTCAACCAATAAATATTTGTATTAGTGTTAAAGAAGAGAGAATGGATAATTAGTCAGCCTAGCCTGTTATGTTGCTAAGTTCCTCCTCTTGTCCTGCTTAAGCAATAGCAAACTATACTGCACTTGTGGTATGAAAATGTGTTTTCATTAGTGTTTGCACTCTCCTTGAAATGCAGTATGATGAGTCCATGATTAGGGGGAGGAATTACTTCATGTATATGGCGGGTGACTGACTGAGTAGCTTTGCTTGTTTTTATTACTACTTATATTACAATAGCACGTGTAAACCTCAATGAGGATCAGGGCCTCAGTATGCTAGGTGCGACTCAAACACATCGTAAAAGGAAGCCTCTGCCCCAAAGATCTTACAATCTAAGACAAGATGCAACAAACGGATGGAACAAACATCACTGGAAGGATGAGAGAAATGGTAATAAGAACAGGCATTTGTGTAGGCCAGCAATGTGCACAGCTAGATGGGAATGAGCCAAAGTTTAGAAGTTAATTCATTATAGGATAATGGAAGCCCATGCTGACCATCTACTTCATCTGCTAGGCTTTCTTTCTTGGGAGCATAACAGGAGCTGAGCAGTCTCCTTTGGCCTGAGAATAATAGTAACCAACGTTTCTTTCTTTTGCTTTGTCTATCAGAAATATTGGCCAAAGTACCTCTACTCTGCTCTTCCTTTTTTTCCTCTCAGTGGTCCTGCTTAGGAGAAGGCTGTGTGAACTCCAACAGTGAGACTTTACAGTGGATCATGTCCGTGATACAAACCAGCTTGTATCTGGAAATGAAATAATGCACAGTCTACAGCGTTAAATGCCTCCTGTTGTGAGAGAAGAGTATTTATGTTTACAGGAACACCATGTTACTTAAAGGAATTCACTCAGCAGCGGGTGAAATCCCCTGCAGGACAGGCAGAGTTGTAAGGCTGTGCGCAGTTCACTGTTATGAATTGACAAAGTGCTTAGGCTCTCTTCTGCCATTCAGATCACTGTAACTAGCACACACACGTACAGTAAACAACTGAACCACTTCTTTTGCTAACATGTCATTATTTTCTATACTTTCAGTCAGACTAAACTGAAGTGACTGAGAATGAAATTGAAAAGTCTCTCACTCTTACCATTCCAGCACATTAGTTAACAAGACTTCAAACCATACATTTGCGCATTAGTAATGATTGTAGTAATGATCTCGTGCAAAGTTTCCCCTTTCAGTTCCGAGTATGGATGCACCTAATGCTCTAATCCATTTTTATGTCCTTCCTTTCTGTATCTGGGCAGTAGTTATTCCTGGAACACTGGATGAGATGCTACAAGAATGCCAGCTTTACAACTAACTCACAATTTGCACAATTTTGGGATTTGAAAAAAAAAGGCTATGCCCTCTGTACCTTACATTTTGACAGTTTAATTGCAGATGGAGTAAAAAGAACTAAGAAAAGAGCAACAAGAATCAGGTGGTTTAAAGGGAGGATTTATCAGGAAAGATTAGAGCTAAATGTGTCTAGTTTGGCTAAGAAGGAGCAATTAAAGAGGCCACAGAAGAACAAGGAAAGAACAGAATCCTGGAAGTAAGAGAGGGATGTAAAAACTTTGTACAGGTATTTGACAGCTGTAAACACCAGAGGTTTGAGAGGAATTATTGAGGATGATATAAGTAGATACAAATGAAAGTAAAGGGATGTTATTAGCAAAGGAAAAATTTTGGCTCAGTATTAGAAAAAAACTTCCTCTAGTTTGAGGACCTCCTAGTAGAACATGGAATCTCCACAAGGAAGTGGCAAAGCCCCATTGTTTGGGACACTTACCATACATTCTCTGGGTCAATCTTTAGTAGCTTCTACTGTGGAAACAATCCTACATTGTCAGGGGGTGCTGGAGATGACAATGGGAGCCTTTCAGCTCCAGCCGCTAGGAATGGTCGTATCTGAGATGGCTTACATTCTTAGAGAAATCTTGTGCAGAATAAGATAAAAGAGCTGCACCACCAATTTACATGTTCTAATCCAGCCCAGATTAGCAGATGCAACTTGCATCTGAAGAAGTGAGGTTCTTATCCACGAAAGCTTATGCTCCCAATACTTCTGTTAGTCTTAAAGGTGCCACAGGACCCTCTGTTGCTTTTTACAGATTCAGACTAACACGGCTACCCCTCCGATACTATTCTCTCCTAGTTCTTCAATGGTCCACATGACACAAGTCTAGTGGCCTTGGTCCAGTTGCCAGTGGGCATCCACATCACAAAAAACACCACCCGAAAACAGCCACTCCTGAGGGTTAGGCTGAGGGTTTAGTCATGAGGAGAACTTCCTTTTATCCCTGGCTCCGGAAGACTGAGGCACTTTAGCAGGGGAGTCTGGGAAAGACGGCACTTGCTGCTGTTTATGCCATAACTGTGGCTTCCCGGGTTTGGAATCAGGACCTTTCAAGACCAATACATTCCATTAAAAATACCTCCCAGATGGTACTTTCAGTACCTTATACATGAGATGGGTACAATAAATGACTTTCTTTTTTGTCACTGCTGGAAAATGTCACACCTGTTCTAGGGGAGGGATTCCTCCTCTGACAGATCTTTTTTTCAATTGCCACTCAGCTCATCATTTCCTTAACAGCACTGCCTTGTTCTTCACTGTGAAAACACATGGAATTTTGTCTTTAAGAACATCTTGAATCATACAAATTACAGTTCATAAAAGCTTATTAAGTTCCATGTTTTCAGTATCAAATACTAGAAAGGGTTCAAATAACAGAAAGAGGCCAATCTTCTGAAGAGGACCAAGATTTGCCATTTGATCTTCCATGGTAAATGGCAATCAGGCCTTGTCTTGATTTTTCCTTCCCAGGATATAATTACCTTACGTTAGGAGTTCTTCATATCCTGAAGTGGGAAAAGAGCACCTAAGGAGACTAGCGTGACATCTTTCACAAGGGGTTCAGGTACTGGCCTGGGGTTCAGAATTTCTGGCTTTAATTCCCAGCTCTGCTGCAGATTTTCTGTGTGATCCTGAATCTCTCTGTGCCTCAGTTCTCCATCTGTAAAATGGGGGTGACAATAATGTATCTTTTGTCTGTCTTGTCTATTTAGATTGTAAACTCTTAGCAGTCAGGGAGTGTGTCCTACTATGTGTACATACATCACTTAGTACAGTGGGGCTCCAATCTCAGTTATAGATGCTACTGTAATACAAATAATAAATAGTAACCAATAACAGGCCAAACAACGAATCCTTGGTGAAACTCTATTGATGTCAATGGTTACACTAGAGATGAATTTGGTCCAATCATTCTAATAATCAGTACAAGCCACAGAGAAGCATTATTTCCACTATTGCTGGAAACTTTCTCATCCATCACCATTGTGTTCAATGCTTTCTGCTTCACAGGTGCTTTCCTCTCTCTGCTGGTGTCTTGAGAATGTACCTGTGGGTGGCAATTTTCACCCTCAAGCCACATATTGATTGCTAAATCTGGATCGGGGCGGGGGACACAGTGGAGTTTTTGGCTTTGGAAAGCTGAGCTCATGCTAAAAAAAAAAGTCAGATGTTAGGTTAAGTTTTGTGAAGTGTGTGTGTTTTATATATATATAAAAATGTGGGTGACTAAATCCTCCAACCCTGTTTGAAAAAAATCCACTGGTGAAACCAGTGCTAACTGACTGAATAAGATAAGAGTGACACTTCTGCAGAGTCTGTAATGGCCTGTGGACACCCTCTTCAACTTCCCAACCAGGACTTAAATAACTGAAGATGAAGCTAAACTCAGGGAATCTTTCCCAGTTTTTACATTGAGATCATTGCATGCTGGGGAAGGACTTCTGAAGGTTAGTGAGTGCTGTGTGAATAACTTGTGCAGTTCATCAGTGTTTACTAAATATCATGCTTTGATACCTCATGATATGGTGACTCAGTGCTTTGAATACATGCACATGGCTTCCACAAATACCAGGGAAAGCAGTAGTCCTAAAGTCGCTTCTTGGGGTTTCTGGTCTGAGAGGCTACTTGGCCTGCTAGCACCAGCTTCTTCTTTTCACAACATTGCTTTTGGAAAGTAGTATTCTCAAGGAAAGAGTATTACATTTATTATCAAAGGATGTATCCTCCCAGTCTCTCTCTTTCTTAGGGACAGCGATGTCCATCTTGATGACCCCACTGACCCTCAGTTCCCCTCACTCACCCCCTTATTTGACTGCCATCCTGGATCAGCTCACTGCAGAGGTCACTCACTCAACCTTGGGTTAGCCTGCAAGATATGTACACACAACTAGGATGTTGACGTGTCTCATTTAACTCTTGTTCTCCCAACCTTTACTTTGTTAGCACTTGTTATAATATGCCTAACTGCCTTTAGAGCAGGGGCCATGTCTTTATATGTCTTTACACAGTACCCAGCACAATGCAGCCATGACCTGGATTATGCCCCAGGCTGAATTACTTCTCTGCCCTGTTGCATGTTTGTCATCTGGCTGGACCACTGCCAGTCGCCTCCCATCACACAGATATCCCAGGCCTAAGGAGAACTCTCTGTGGCCTCCAGAGAAAGGATGTTGCTATGGATGCAACTGACTCTTTTCCTACATGGAAGAGGGAGAGTTGTGTGCAAAGGGGTCCTGGCATGTCTTGGGGACACATTCAAGCCCAAAGTTCCCTTTTTATTTCTGTTAAGTGATTTCAATAGTATTGTTATAATTTATTTCCATGGAATGTAGAGTACATTAGGAACTTTTCAAAGCACAAAAGACACAGGGCTTGAATACATGATGCATGGTAAGCCGGGCTGTAAATCTACAGCATACTAGCTTGCCATGCACTATCTATCTGTATGACACACTGTGCCGACCCTTTCTACAATGGGATTACCCTTTAAAGGGATGGGGAGCCCCAAGGCCAGCTGCTGCTTGTAGAAATCTTGACAGCAGGCACATAAGGATGTTGCTTTTGTGAGGAAGGCCCTGGCCTCGCTTTCATTTCCTGGGACCCGTGCAGCACCAAGAGGCTCTGTAGAGTTTGTGGGTGGGGTCTACAGCCTCGGCTGTGCCTTGGTTTGCCCCCACAACTCCCTGCTGCCCCCACAACTGAACATACTCAATATATTAATAGTTTTTAAATCAAGACTAGGGGAGAGAGGAAGAAGAATGGTTGTGGTTGAGGGAGGTAATGTGTGTGACCATAGGCGTGCACAGCACATTTCCTTAGGTGTGCACCCAGGGAATTTATTTTTTTAAAGGCGAACATTTATTGAATACTCAATCATAAAGAACATTATTTTTATTCATCAAACAAACTAAAGAAACTAAAACTTAACTAAACTTAATTTTTTTTTTAAATTAACAACTAAACTTTACTTAAAAAAATACAAACAAAAAATGAGACACAAAATACCAATTTTTTGCTGTAGTGATAACCAGGCATATACAAAGATACAGTCAATTTTCATGATCTTTATCTTTAACCAGATAATGAGCTAACCCAAATTGACCAAAACAGATTAAGGTTTCTTCATCTTCCTGTCCTAGAGAATGAGACGTTGCTCACCAGGTGTTATGGACTTAAATTCCTCAATCACATCATTGTAATTAACTGACGAAGCCAATTCTTGTTCAATGTACAAAAGCATGAGTGAGTCTAGGCGCTGTTGGGACATTGTACTACTTAGTTTGTTTTTTACATGTGCTAATTTCGAAAAGGCTCTTTCACATGAACAGCTTGTAACAAGTAAGACTGCAAAGCATTGAATAGATTTGTAAAAGGCCTGGAACATGGAAGACCAATCCGATTCCTTTAGCCAATCAAGCCACTCTCTGGTGGTGGTGTTCATAGTGCTACCTTTAGGAACAGATCCGTTATAACCCCGAAGCAATCCGACTTCAGCTTCCAACTCATCCAAGGACACTTTAAATTTGTTGGCAATGATTCTCATATCGTCCTTGCCAATGTCTAAGCTCAGCAGTTTTCCCATTGCAGTCACAGTTTTACAAGTCTTCTGTTCAAATCACTGGTCAATGCCGGTAATCATTGAGTCTAGGAGTGGGTAAAATGAAGTTAATTTCTCCTGCTCCTCTTTTGTATCAAAGTGATGCTGGGACTCAAACGCATCATCAATACGAGTGGATGTTTTTCTCTTAACTGGGGGAATCGATATATCATTCTCTACACACGTTTTCACAGTCATTGAAAATATTCTGGGCCACTTCTCCTCGCAGCCAAAGAGTTACGCAAGCTTTTCACCCTTGTCATTGCAGTAAGTAAGTTGAGATATGAAGCTTGAAGAGCCTTACTCACTTTTATCACCATCTGGAGAATAGGGTGCATCATGTGAAGGGCAAAGATGAACTTGAATGAATTTAGTTTATGGATAAGGCTCCTGGCTTTTATTTTAGCGTCAGCAAGGTAAGTTGTTTCGATAATCTCTTGTAAAGCTTGTAAAATGATGGAGTAGTTTTGTTCTACAGCAGCCACTGCTTCTGCTCTGCATGCCCATCTTGTGTTTGACAGTGAATTCAAAGTCTTCAACTGGGATCCTACTTCTTGTGAAATCTTCTCCATTACTGCATGTCGCACAGGACTCCCCTCCATGAAGGCATAAAGAGTCTGAATAACACCAAAAAAATCAAAGACAGTTCCCTTTTGTTTACTTGAAGTGCATGCATCTACTAGGACGAGGTTCAAACAATGCGCATAGCAGTGTACATAGAGTATTTCACTGTTTCTTTCTTTACATTTCATTTGAACTCCCGCAATACATCCAGACATAGTAGATGCACCATCAAAACAGACAGACACCACTGATGACCAGTCAATTTTAAGAATGCCAAGGACGTCATTTAACTGGTCAAAAATAGACTGAGCATCAACTGTTAACAGTCTCTGAACACAAAATGTTCAACTGGACTATGTTTTTCATTGTCAAAATACCACACCACAACGGACATCTGTTCATGGTGTCCACAGTCAGTAGTGTCGTCGGCAATTATTGAGACCATTTTTCCATTTAGTGAAGACAATCTTTTGTTGCATAACGTTGTGCAAGACTACAATTAAATCATTTTAGATGCGATTACTCAGATAGGTAGAGTTTCGAGGAGATTGTTGCACATGCTTTGCCATTACGGGATCATATTTTTGGAGCATATTGACAAGATTTAGAAATAAACCTTTCTCAAAACTGTCAGCTTTTTCATTGTGACCCCTGAATGGTCTCCCACCTTTCGCCAAACACAGAACAATGTCAATCAGTCGCTCCATTACACTTCGGTTATGGCACCGTTCTTCTTCTTGTTTAGACAGATAAACCTGCTTGCCCTCATCCAACAATACATCTATAGGTTTCCCTTCATTAAAACTTGACCATGAAGAACAGCTCAACACATGAGATTTTGACAGTTGGTGGGTTCTGAAACATTGGTTAGCCCTATGCCAGTTTCTGAATCCCTTATCAATAAATGCTGGATCAGTGTGACCTTTGTTTGCTGCATCATTAGAGGAGAAGAAACGGCAGTAAAGGCAAAATGCTGCATCCTTTGATGGGCTATATTCTAACCACCTATAATTTTCATACCAATTGGACTGAAAACTTCTTTGTTTATTCCCTATTTTACTTCTAGGAAACATGCTCAATCTAGGCTGATAAGGACCTCTAGCTAATCGAGACTGGCATTCTAATCTATTTTTTGGACTATCACAGACCACGTCATCAGATGGAATATTTGATGGCTTTGAATAGGAACTACACTGACCTGAACTAAGAGACAAAGTCTGTTTCTGTTGGTCATTACTCAGTTTATTGCACGCACTGAAACTGGTGGTGGGATTATCTTCATGTAAGTTCTTAACCGAGGAGTCCAAGGTATTTGCACTACTATCAGCACATTCATTATAAAGATTACAAACACTGTAGCCACCACGCTGGGCACGCCTGACACAGCCGCTTATATAGGTCAAAGAATTTTCTAGAATAATAGTTGGAGGGGGAGGGCAGGACCAATGGTAATGCGGCGCCGCAGTGGTGGGGACGCATGCTGCGAGCGAAAGCGGGCTTTCCATACATTTCTACAACATCTATATTACGCAATTTGGCACTTATTGAATAATACAACAATCCATACTTTAAAACTAAAAGAGCGTATTATGCGATTAAATTAAAACGCAAAGCCAATTTTTTTTTTTGGAGACATTAGGGTGTGCCTGGGCACACCCGGCAGACCCCGTATGCACACCTATGTGTGTGACAAAGAAGAAGGAAACAGTGTCTCCTGTTCCTTATGTGTTTGATGACTAGAGCAATCTCAGTCTCTACCGCCAGCAATAATAAAAAAGCTTTACCACAGGGAAAGAGATGGAATCACCAAAACCAAGGAAGGGTCTTCAGCAAGACCCAGAACCAAGCCAAATAATATGAAGGAAACCAGAGAGTGAGTTGTAGGTATAGTTCATAGCTGTTCCACAAGCAAAGTCATTGGGAGGCCAACCAAGGGCCCTGATCCTGCAAGGCCTGAGTGCCTCCTGGGAGGTACCTTCAGTTCCTGTTGATGCCACTGGGAGTGGAGGGCACACGTACCTTACATGGAGTAGGCCCCAAGTGACTGAGCTAATGGAATGTCACTCTTTATTACACAGTGATCTATGTTTATTAAGACAATGTGGGTGACACAGATACCCTCATAATCATTCATTTTGTTGCTAAATCACTGACTTCAGGTAAAAGCCTATTTGATACTGAAAGTCATCCGATGGGTTTAAGAAATCCTGGATTGCCATTAACTAAAGCAGCCACGTGACAGTGTGGGTAATTAATGTTCAGGACATCTTAACATACAGTAGAGAGTCTCTCACAAGTATAAGTGAAAACATGGATAGATACTTTCCTTAAATTAGTCACAATCCAGGCCAAAAGATTTTTAGCCCAGAGTAATTTCTATTAAAGTTGCACTTGTATATTTACATTCCAACCCCCTTTCTTGGAAGCTAAGGTCTCATTCAAAAGGATCTTGCATATGTAATTATTGGAATGGTACTCAATATTCCTAATTTGGAAGGATAGAGGGCTGAGTTGATCTTGGCAGGATTTGAACCTGTGGTTCCAGGGACTCTAACGTGAATGCTTTAACAGGGACCATCTTTTTGATCTGTTGTATATCACCTATCACAATAGAATTCTGTTAGCACCTAGAAGCCCCAGTCATATCACAATGCAAATGATAAAGAATAATATTTAGTCTACTGGTAAGGTGAGCCCGATTGCAAAACAAAAGACTGTGGCATTTCCCTGTCTCTATCAGCCACTTTTTGTGTCTCTGTGTGTGTGTGTGTGTCTGTCTGTCTATCTATCTTTCTGCTGGGAGTCCTGCAGAAGTACTTTGCTCATAGTGAGTAGTACACTGTTACTCTATGTACACTATGTAATGTTAGAACAAAATAAAAGCACATTCAAACCAGCTCTGTTCAAGTTTCCCCAAACTGATGTTGAACATTGTGAGTCTGAAGGACTCTCACTTTGTGAAGTCACCACATCATGCAACAATTCACCAAGGTTCATGGTGCATTCTCCATCACTGCCAATTTTTAAATCAAGATTGGATGTTTTCCTAAGAGATCTGCTCTAGGAATTATTTTGGAGAAGTTCTGTGGCCTGTGCTACGCAGGAGGCCAGACTAGATGATCACGGTGGTCCCTTCTGGCCTTAAAAATCTATGAATCTATGCATCATACTGCACCCTGATGATGTCATCAGCCTAAAAAGCCCTCACACTGAAAGTCTGGGAGAAAGGATAAACTGCTTAAATTTCCTGCCCCCTGCACTCCATCCATGAAGTGTTGGCTCTGCTGGGCTGGCATCTCAGTATCTATCTCACCTTGTCTGTTTTGGGTTTGCTCAGCCTTATAGCTAAGCCCTCATCCCCTTTACATTTGCCCAACACTGCTCAACAGTGATCCTGTAAATCAGTTAGAGAGTGGTGTTGAGAAACACAGAAGAGAAAATTCCTTCATTTCATCGACACAGAGTGTGGCTAAAATGTGGTGCATGAAGTAGGAAACTGGGGACATCCTTAAAGGTCGGGCAGTGATGTTGAGGGTGCCCCCACAGTAATAATAACATGATGTCTCAGCCATGTGTAGTTCACCCATCTTGAAAAAGGAAGCATCTCAGTGAGGAGAGAAAGCGAAGGGGACCACATGCATAATGAAACCATGCTATGAATAATGAAAGTACCATCTATGGTGCAGGTATCTCTTTCTGTCTGAAATCTGGGTATTTCATTTTTAGTTTATTTTTAATAAAGAAATTGCAAATTACATAATATATATGCACACTCTCATTAGGGCCTGGAGTAATTTTCCTAACTGTTCTGAAAACATCTCCAAGTGATGGGTTTATGGCTGAAAATACAGCACACGTGAGCAACATCACAGTGGTTATAATGTTGTGTCACTGAAGCAACACTTTAGTTGTCAGTCTAAACTCCCAAATCCCTTACCAATCCCCCTGAACTCTCAAGGGGTAGGTGGAGCAGTTTTGTCCTTACATAACATTGTTCATTATATAAGTCACAGTTATGTATGTCTATACTGAATAGTTATAAAAAGGTTACAACTGAACCTGTATGAGCAAGAAAAGAGTAAAAATACAAGTTGCTAGAGTACGCTGGATTGGTCTCCTGTACGGCCAAACCTCAGTCCCTCAGCACAGTCTAAGTATATAGGCTGCACACAGGAATGTTCAATGCAGCTCACAGCTGATCCATACAGGCAGGGCCAGATTAACTCTCCTGTGGGCCCGGGGCTATTAGATTTTGTGGGGCCCCTGTATACAAGTCTTTTTCCTAATTTAAAACAAAATGATCACAACTATGGCATCGAGGCTATTAACACTATACTAAACTTGTCTTTTTATTAACATAAAGCTGTCCTGTGGTTACATTTCAGTCTTAAAACATGTAGAATATAGTTAAGTTAATTCAAAATAGCCTATTTCTTCCCTTAGAACAGTTGTTACATTAGTTTCTTTCTTTAATTTCTTTGGTGCAGGAGGGGGCTTCAGGCTGGGGCAGAGTGTTGGGGTGCAGGAGAGGGTGAGGGGTGCGGGCTCTGGGAGGGAGTTTGGTGCAGGAGGGAATTCTTAACTGGGGCATGGGATTGGGGTGCAGGAGGGGGTGCGAGGTGCAGGCTCCGGCCAGGAGATGCTTACTACAGGCGGCTCCCGGCCGGCGGTGCAGCAGGGCTCAGGCAGGCTGCCTGCCTGCATGCTGTGGCCCCACGCCCAGGGGCGGCCTGCCGGTCGCCGTGAGGACGGCACGCAGGCGGCTTTCGGCGGCATGCCTGCGGGAGGTCCACCGGTCCCGCGGCTTCGGCGGCAATTTGGCGGCGGGGATGCCAAAGGCGCGGCACTGGCGGACCTCCCGCAGGCATGCCACCGAATCCACGTGAGCAGCGGACCGCCCGCAGGTCCGCCACCAAAAGCCGTCTGCCTGCCGTGCTTGGGCCGGCAAAAAACATAGCGCCACCCCTGCCCACGCTGCTCCTGGAAGCGTCCAGCTGCTGGCACATCTCTGCGCACCCCTAGGGAGAGGGGGACAGCGTGTCTCAGTGCACTGTCTGCACCCGCAAGCGTCACCCCTGCAGCTCCCATTGGCTGGTTCCCCCCACCAGGGGCTGCAGAGACGGGAGCGGTGGGGGGCCACGGCATGCAGGTAGCCTGCCTGAACCCTGCTGCACCAGGGCACCCCTTAGCCTGGGGCCCTGGGCTGCAGTCCCTAAAGCCCCTGCATTAATCTGGCCCTGCATACAGGAGGTGAAGGCAGTAGAGTTTGTCACAGATCTGCTGGCCATGACCTTGCACTGTTGTGGATAAGGCCCTGCAGAGTCCATCTCTATTTTATATGGGGGAGGTAGACCTCTCCTGAATGCCTTCCCAGCATGCTGCCATCTTCCATGCACAGTGCTTCTGTCTTAGTATTCCTGGGGGATGGATTAGGAAAAAAAGACATTGGAGTTTGCCCCTTAAGGGAGTTTATACTTTAGAGGTCACACTAGAACTACATTGGAGAATAATGCATGGGGTGAACATAAACCTATTATATGTAATTGCAATAATGTGAACTGAGCCAGAGTTTGTTGACCTGTTCCACTGAATAACCTTAGAAAATTCCATAGTGAGAAACCAGCTCATCCATGTTTCATTTGAGCATCTGCCCACCCTTTATATTATTTTTCTCATTGTCCTTAGATTTTTTTTTTTAAAATTTCCCTTTCACTTCTGTGCTTCCTTTGTGGGTTACAACTGCTTACCTGAGGCCAGTGAGAGCTGCTCAAGGAGTTCTACATAATGTTATAATTCAGGGATCGGCAACCTTTGGCCCACGGCCTGCCAGGGTAAGCGCCGGGCTGGTTTGTTTACCTGCCGCGTCCGCAGGTTCAGTCGATCGTGGCTCCCACTGGCCGCGGTTCGCCACTCCAGGCCAATGGGGGCTGCGGGAAGTGGCGCGGGCCGAGGGATGTGCTGGCCGCTGCTTCCCGCAGCCCCCATTGGCCTGGAGTGGTGAACCGCGGCCAGTGGGAGCCACAACTGGCCAAACCTGCGGACACGGCAGGTAAACAAACTGGCCCAGCCTGCCAGGGTGCTTACCCTGGCGGGCCGCGTGCCAAAGGTTGCCGATCCCTGTTGTAATGTATTACTGGCTGATAAATGAATCTTCTGCCAAATATTTCTTTCCACACTATAAGTAATTGAGTTTGGGCCTTCACAACCACATGAGAAGTTGAGCAGTGAATGTGCTGATGGCCAGTTGTTTACGTGTATCTTTGTTATATGCATTGTGTTATGCACGGGAACTTTTCATTGTTTTTCAATTCACATCACTTTATGTAATTGTAAATTTTCAGTCTACAAAATGGCGAGCGCCAGATTGTCAGCCTTGCTCTAGCCCCTCTCTGTGTTGGCTGTAAAGTGGGACAGCTGGGGAATTCCCCAGCAAGGGGAATCCCCAGTTGGTGCTGAGCTACCCCTTTCAAGAACCCACACCTGTGCAGAGTGCATGGGCAGAGCTCTCTGCTCTCTGGCATAATGGCCCTTAGAGAATTGTTACACACTACCACAAACCACCGACTGCTTATCTCCATGAGTAAGGGAACAATGATGGCAGAAAACCATCCTTTGCTCACCTGCCTACTTGATTGCCATGCTGAGCGTAACTTGACCAGGTCCAAGAATCTAATGCCCTAAAATCCAAACCCACAACCATTAGATGGTTGAGTTTTATTTAAATTGGAGATTTCCAGTGACATTAATCCTCCTTGGTTTTAAATTTCAAATAAAAAAAAAGTGTGTGTAACAAGCATGTATACAGAACGAATAATATTAAGGGCCAAAATCTCAGGCCTTTACTCAATCAAAGATTCCAAATTTTGCCTTAGTAGGTACTACAGGATTTGTTCCTAAATGTTTACATAAATTATTATAACTAGTACAAGAGCAGTGAGGTGTATATTTTACTCTAACAAATTCTATAATAAAGATCTCCTCTACCCTCCACTGAGAAAACAATAGAAAAAACGTTATTGTTAAATGCCAGTAGTTTGCTCAAAGTTTTCAAAGACAATGCCACAGAATCAGATTCTGCTCTCAGTTACACCAGTATAAATCTGAAGAAACTTCATTGAAATCAATTGTAACTGAGATTAGAATCTGGTTTAGAATCCTTCTGAAAAATCTAGATAGGGAAGGTTAGGCTTAGTGTCTTGATTGCTAATATTGCTGTTTTTAATACTGAAACTGTAGGGGAGATTATATATATATATATATATATATATATAAGTGATAAATTAGAATTTGACCAGGATACTCAGGTTAACGACCTGTACTTCCCAAAAGTGTCAAGAGATCCTTAATACCTAGGACCTTTAATATGCTTTATCCAAATGCAGAAAGCACAGTGTTTCCAGTGCACTGTCTCAGAGGGAAGAGTGCTGCTACCTACTCAATCCCCGTTGCCCCATCCTTTCAGTATCCTGGCTTTTTTCCTGGAGACCTCCTATCCAAATACTGGTGAGTCTCAAGACACTTAGCAAACAATTCGTTTTAACTGTCAGTAGAACACATTGTATCATTTCCTTAAGTAAAGAGGAAGCATTTTCTGTCAGCTTGCATCAGCCATATCCTTTGCAGTGCATGCCAGTGAGTGGTGAGAGGCGATGGTGATGATAAAAGGGGCCCTGCACACTCTGGGGATCTCATAGGTCTAGATAAGGTAAATAGTGATTGAAAGGTCACTGAATGCTATTAGTTGATCTCCAACCAAGGGAAATCACTTCTCCAAGCAACAAATATAGGCTTAGAACAAGGTGCTGTCTCTATCCATGGTGCTTATATGGCCCCCATTGTCTTAACACCTCACAATCCTTAATGCATTTAGCTCCACAGCTCTCCTGCAAGATAGAGAAGTGCCTGTTCCTGTTTGTACAGTGTAGTGCATAAGAAGTGGGTCATCATAATCCTATAAATAGTTTGAACCCTTTAGTGGTTTCACTGGTTTGTCTGTTTTAGAAGCTAGCAGAACCAGGCCAGAGCAGCAGTGTCTGTATGCAGCTAAGCCTTGCATGCTGTATTTCTTCCTGATTACATTTGTTGTGTAATGAGCAAAAGACACAACACACAGTTTTGGCAAAATGAAACCCATGGATTAACTTCACATGGCTCTGTTGCCCTCATACTCCACTTTATGTTTTGGGTTCATGTGCAAATGACAATTCAGTGAAATCTGAAGCATCGCCAGCCAACGCGTGAAAGGTTTGTCAGTTTCACTATGAAATGAAACTTGTCTAAATCAACTTCTTCATGGACTCTCCTCCCACCGATGGGTCCTGGGACTCCCCCTTCTTGGAAAGTTTTCTTCTGTGGCTCATGGTCTCCATGATAGCCTCTCCTCTGATTCCCACCTGGCTCTTTTGAGGAGCAAGGCAGCAAGCAAGCCTATTGTGTCCCCTCTGTCTGGTGAAGAGTTTTCAGGAATACCAGAGTGGAAAACATTATTCTAAGAGATTCTTTCTCTTAATGAACCTTAACATGAAGCAGATTTGCCATGGTTTAGGTTTTGTTGCTTTGGCAGTCCCTCTCATGGGACAGATTATGACTATGCAGGTGCATGGGAGAGTGGAAAGAGTGCATGCCTTCATGGGGGCCAGCCTGTGGGAGGCAGGCTGCTCTGCAGTGCCCCCTTCAGGGCCACGTGTGGGACTGCAGGAGATCCCCACCTTAGTCTGCAAGGTTTGGCCACCTGCTTGGGGCAGGGTATTCTGTGCTGTAAGCTTGGCACCAGTCTCTAAACAATCAAGTAACAAAATAGCAACTCAGGATTCAGCTGTCTGCGCCTTTAAACAAAGAGGAAAAAACCCTTCTAAATGCAAGTGCTTGATTGCAACACTTAGGGCAAGGCACTGGCCTGGGTTCTGGGTTAGCCTTGAGGAGCTCCTCCTCTGTTCCAGTCTCACCTAGCTCTGCCCCGAGCAAAGGCGGCAAGCCTTCTTAAATGGCCTATTAGTTCCTGGTTGGTCTGTATTTCCTCCTGACCTTTCTAGGCCTCTGGAGGACTATCTTGTTGGTCACCTGGTAGGCCTGATAGATCCTATCACACAGCCACAAACCCTCAGAGGAGTTTGGATGTATGGTTTTGGCTCAGGTCCATCCCTAACTTTTGCACTCCCTGTTAAAATGCCAAAAATACTGAGTGACCCCTTACAAATGCCACAATTGACATTTCTTTCCTGGGCTAAAACCTAGAGGTGGGTCAAGAGAAGATTCATCTGTCTGATGCTGAAGAAAATCTTGCTTGTGCCTAACGGTTTGCTTATACCTGCTGACGAAAATTCTCTGAAACCAAAGGGATTCTGGCCTCTAAGCATGTGGCCTTACAGCACGGATTAATGACAAGCTGTGTGAGGTGAACGGGCATGAATAGCGAAAAGGTAGAAGGGAAGAGTCAAAACTGTCAGGGTTTTTTGCTGTAGTGGTATCAGACATAGAGCACCTGCAGCTTTCACTTGTGTTTCACCCACAACCATTGCCTGTGACTGTTGTCCACTTAGGTAGAAATTATTTGAAGTCATGATATGACCCTGGTTAGCCATTTGACCTACAAACTACCCATGAGAACTAGCTGCAGTATTTACTGTTACGTATACTGGGATGCTGCCCAGCATTTTGCAATGTTATCCACTAAACAATGGTAAATGGACAGTGGACTGTAGCTGTGCCCAAACTTGAGTTACAAACCTGGGCCCAGATTTGTCAAAAGACTCATTGTTTGTGATTCTTTTGGTGAACTGGGGCAGGATTATACTTTGTTGTTGGATCTGCACACAACGTGGCCATTTCCCTTGGTTTCAGCCTAGAGTCAGGTTGAACTTGATGGTTTCAGCAGAGAAATTTTTGTTGAGGTTTTGGGTTCATTCAAATCTGAAGTGGAGTAAAACTCAAGGGAAATGAACAGATGGCAACTGAAATGGTTTGGCACAAGTCCCTGTGCATGGAAATTGCCAAATATTGCACAAGTCTAGCATGAAAGATAAAGTTCTCTCCCATTTTCACCACAGAACACTTACTCCATCAATTTGAATACCTTATTTTGTTTTACTGTTTACTTCTGGGCTTTATTAAACCAAGGAGAGATGGCCACGAGGTGAAAAGCTCAGATCTGAATCCCAGTTTTCCCAAAGTACAGACTGGTTTGGCTCTGGGAGTTTGGTTTAGGTCCCTCTCCAAGGCCAGGTCTACACTACAAACGTATATCGGTATAATGGCGTCTCCTCTCAGGGGTGTGAAAAAGCCACACCCCTGAGCAACATAGTTATACCCACCTAACCCTGTGTAGACAATGTTTTGTCAGCGGGAGGGCTTCTCCTAGCAACACAGCTACCATCTCTCAGGGAGGTGGATTAAGTATGCCAATGGGAGCAGCTCTCCAGTCAGCACAGTAGCATCTTCACTAAAGCGCTGCAGCACTGTATGTGAAGACAAGCCCTAATTGAGACTCATTTTATTGCTTTCTTTTTGGCTCGGCCCCTTGGGGGGAGGGATAGCTCTGTGGTTTGAGCATTGGCCTGCTAAACCCAGGGTTGTGAGTTCAATCCTTGAGGGGGCCATTTAGGGATCTGGGGCAAAAATCTGTCTGGGGATTGGTCCTGCTTTGAGCAGGGGCTTGGACTAGATGACCTCCTGAGGTCCCTTCCAACCCTGATATTTAAATTAAATTAAAAAATGCGAAGGAATCTAAATTTTGCTTCACCAGGCTGAAATATTTACTGTTCTGCTAAAAGGCTAGTTTCCAATGTGGGAAATAAAACCATTTAGTCCTGAACAATATCTAAGGCCAAGACTTCTTTTCCTGTTCTGTTTTCAGTCTACCTGGCTGATATGAGCTCCACTCTCCCTATGTTGATGGAACTCCCGTTACCAGATCTGAGTGAGGGTAAAGAATATTAGCATTGAGATGTGCCATTATTATTATTTGGTGAGCACTGCTGATGTAAAAGATGAAAATAAAGGCTGCCCCGAGGCTTAAAAGACAACATGGATAAGACAAGATATACTGAGGGAAGAGAAAGCTATTAACTTGGAATTTTTTTCTTTGGCAGTTTCATACTCTGCCCTCCTTAACTGTGTGTGGGGTGGAGCACACATTTGATCAGCCTGGCTTAGTGTTTGTGGCCACGTGGAGCTAAGAGAAAAATGTTGCCCCAAGATGTAGCGTAGAGATAAGGCAGAAAGATGGGCTCCAAGCCACAAAGTTCAGAACCTGATCCAGTGACAGGTCTGGATACGAATTACAGAGTTTGGTGGTGCTGAGGTTGGGTCTGAAGTTTTGGTTTGGGCTCATCTCTAATAAAGAACAAAAGGAAGTTCCAGCAGGAATAATGAGGTGAACACGCTTAATGGCATGGTAAACTGCATCCATCAAATTCTAGCTGCAATATTCCCCCATCATAGAAATACAAAGATAAAACCATGAATTGCACTAATTCAGGGTAAACAAAAGATGTCACTGTCAGACACAGGAAAAAAAAAGACAGATTGATTTAATAAACCATCACACTGAAACTGTTCACACTGATATGTCATCACGATACATTAACAATTATTTTTACTTTCTTTGTTTATACAATGGGAAATCACTGAAGATGCTTATGTGTGAAAAACCGTAAATCTTACTTGTGAAGCTCCTTAGTTTCTTTCAAGTGTTATAGTAATGCTTCCAAGTTCCTGTAAATGCCCCCACACTTAATACTCAGTCTGGAATGTGAAACCACTACTGTTGACCCTAAAAAAGATGCAGAGTGAATCACTACACAGACATGAAAGAAGAAGAATGCAGAGAATAGAAAGTACGTGAATTGTGAAGACAGAACGCAGGGGAGGTGGCAAGACAACAGGGGAAGTTTACAAGTGTACACAGTGCTAGACATCGAAGGGAAAAAAACAGTTGGGGAAATCATTTAAAAACCTCTGGCACAATGTGAGGCCTAATCCTCATGTTTTCTTAGACGTCAGTCAGAACTCTCATTGACTCCCTTGGGGTCGGATCGGCTCGGATCTGTATTTTATGTTCAGGACCAGTGCTTTCCTCTTAAATTCTGAGCATCTTTAGAAAGCTATATCTATATCGCGTGTTTAACCCCACTTCTATAGTCATTTCAAATGTCACGCTCTTCCCTTCAGTGCTGAATCACCTTATCACAACATATCATGGGCCAATTTTTGAAGTCCTTACTCAGGACCAAATTCTGCTCTTACAGCTATCCGGGGGTAACTCTACCATGGTGTAAGGTTGTAAACTTCCCCTATTCTCTTGCCATCTCCCCTGTGTTCTGCCTTCATAAATTGCATACTTTCTGTTCTCCGCATTCTTCTTTAGCGGAGTTTCTATGAATTTGCAGCAGTGTAGTGAAGCAGAATTTGGTTCTCAGGTTTTACTCAGATAAAACGATTGACCTGGACCATCTCCCCAAGATCAGTACTTGGATGTCACCTCCCTTTTACCCCTCTCCTCCCATTTCTTCATTGGCATTTTCAGTTGACACCATAACCCCTGTCCATGGAGTTTTTGAAGGGTTCAGGAACTGTGTGAGAACCAGGTACAGTGAGGGGGTGGATTAGGGGAGGGGACTTATAGTCCCTCCACCAGCCCCTTGGGGAATCTGCTGAGAGGTTAACAGCCGGAGGCTGCATTTATTCTCTGTGAGTCCCCTCTGCTATGGGGAACTCCCCCTCTAGGGGGAAATCCAGGTTCAGCCACAGGTGGGGGAGTCCCTGGCGTTTGGAGCTGGGGGGGAAAGAGGGAATAGGGGGACCCTGAAGCTGCCACAGAAGAACAATGGCCTCTGTATAGATGACGTCTAGTGGATCCCCCTACATTTGCCTGAATCTCAGGGGATCTGCAGACTTGGGAGCTGATCCTGTTGCCTGTTCTGTGGCAGGGCAAACTGTCCCCAATGGGACAACTCAGAGTTTTCTTTCCCTCAGGCCCTTCCACAGGAAGAACAATCTGGCTTATGGAAACCAATGGAAATTTTGCCTGAGTAAGCAGTCTCAGGATCTTTTGGAGGGGATTTTTATCCATGTCTCTGTATAACAAATGGGCACAAGGTACATTTATAAGATATTAATCAGTTGCTGGTCAATATTTTCATTTTCTAATAACCTTAGAACGTGTGGCCGCAGGGCTGCTTCCTTTGACTAGACTGTAAACAAATACATCTCAAGCATCCCATCGGGGCGGGCACTGGAAGTGCTGCTCAATGGTTAGAACCTGGCTGAGGGCACCAGCAACCAGAGCCGAGGGCCAGGTCAGAAACCAGAGCTAGGGGTCAGAGCTGGAGTCAGGAAGGGAATGCTGGGCCGGAGCAAGACAAGAGTACGGCAGGGCAAGAGCGACTGGAGCTGCAAGCAGAAATGTGGAGCACTGTGGCCAATGATGAGCTGCTGCTGAGCTTAAAAGCAGGCTGGCTGGCCCTTCAGTCAATCGGGTGGGCTGGCTCCAACCACAACCCAGCCGAGCTCATTCATCAGCCTGGAGGCTAGCCTCGTTAGTTTTCAGGCTCAGCTGAAGGTGCTCAATCCTGGCACATCCTAACTGGCTAAAAAAATAGCCACACAACAGTTTTTTCAGTCATCCACCAACACACCTGCCCCACCTAGAAGTAATACAGTATTGCAGTGGGATGTATGTAGCCCTTACTCTTGTCTGTGTCCTGCATATTTAAATGTAAGGCATTCCCATTTCTGTCTGCTAAGGGGCACAGTTGTCAGAGCACTCAGCATGGAGAAGATTTTACTGAGTGAGTTGCATGCTCTGTCTTCTGGAAATTCTGTATTTGCTCTTTGTTTGCCTGCTGGCTTCCTCAGTCTAAAATAAGTCATCCAGACTGAAAGGATATGATTTACTCTTTGTGCATGCAAAATAGAATGGCCCTGGTTCTCATTTGTGCTGAGGCCTTTTACAATGCTTTGCCAGTGTAAAGGAGACTTGAAATGGACATACATTACATTTGTATCCACGTTATGGACGCTTCATGTTGCCAGAGTTGTATAAAGGGGTATTACTGTGAATTTGAATGAGGCCCAAAATATATGATGTGGTGGTGGTTAGTTCTGTGGTTGCTTAAGAGTAATATGGATACCTTTATACTTTCAAAATATTACTAGTCTTCTACATGAACATTTCAATGTGTGATTCTCCTGAGTATCAGGCCGTGTCTACACTACAGCTGCTACAGCTACATTGATGGAAGCGTTTTTTCTCTCACTGTAGTTAATCCACCTCTCTAAGAGGCGGTAGCTAGGTTGACGGAAGAATTCTTCTGTCGACTTAGCCACATCTACACTAGGGTCTCAGGGCATGAAAGTTTTCACAGCCCTGAGCAAAGTAGCTAGCAAAGCATCTCAAAGAAAGTTACTAGTACTGCTAGCTGTGCAATATATAATTCTATTAGTACTATTAATAATTATTTGTATTAACGTAGCACTTAGGAGCCCCAGTCAAGGGTCCTGGACCCCATTGTGCTTGGTGCTGTACAATTATAGAGCAAAAAGACAGCTCATGCCTGACAGACCTTACAATGGAAGTATAAGGCAAGAGACAACAAATGAATACAGACAGATGGGGAAGCACAAGGAAACATTGAGACAATATTGGTCAGCATGATAGGCCATGATTTCAGCATACTGGAAACCTAATCCTCGTCAAGTTTTTATAGGAATTATGGCAAAGGAGAGTTTTAAGGAGGGATTTGAAGGAGGCTCATGCATGAGTTTTGCAGATATTTATGAGGGGCTCCTCCCAAGTGTGAGGGGCAGCCTGGGAGAAAACAAAGAGGCTTGTCTGAAAATTTAATAAGTGGGAGATGGAAGCTGGAGTCACGGACTGATCAGAGCTGGGGATTGACATTTCAATAGTGAATGAGAGATTACAAGTAGCGGGGGGGGGGGGGGAGAGGGGACAGGCAGTGAAGACAAGTGGCTTATTTTTCATGTGACCAAGAAGGGAGAGCCAGCAGAGGGATTCAAAGGAGGGGTGACCTGGGCAAAGCAACAGGCCTGGAAATGATCTTTGCAGCAGCATTCTGAATAGATATGAGTAGGGCAAGATTGCATTGGTCAAGGCCAGAAATAAGGATGTTGCCGTAATTGAACCGTGAGATGCTGAGAGCCAGGATAAGCATTTTAGCTGTGTGGATGATAGGAAAAGTCAGAGATGTTCTACTGAAAGAATCTGCAAGATCTATATGCAGCTTGGATGTGAGGACCTAGAGAGAAATCTGAGCCAAAGATAATGCCCAAGTTGTGGACCTTAGTGACAGGCAGGATAGGGGTGTTGTCCACGGTGATCGAGAAAGAAGGTAGCAGGGAAGGTTTAGGGGGAATAATTAAGATCTGTGTTTTAGCCATGTTGAGCTTAAACTGAATGGTTAGGCATCCATAAGGAGACATCAGAGGGACAGGCTAGAACTGGGTAGGAACCAGATATTCTGTTTCATGGGAAAATCCATTATATTGATTTTTTTTCCATTCTGAAATGGAACAAAACCAAAAAACAAACAAATACAAACTGAAAATTTCCCACAAAACAAACTTCCACAAAAATACTAGTTTTGGGTCAATTTCAACGTCTTGTTTAGATAAAATTGAAGCGTTCCATTTTGATTTCAACCTTCAACAATGTGGTTTATATAAAAACAATTAATTTTGTTTTGAATATCATTTCAAAAATAAACAATCAAAATGCTTTATTCTGAAAATGTTGTCGGGGACATTTTAACATTTTCAAAATGCTTCACTTCAGGGTGGAGGGTTCTAAATGAAATGTCATTTAAAGAGACCCATTTTTCTGAATGTTCTGATTTTAAAATTGGCATTTTCCATCAAAAACCCAGTTTCAACCAAAAAAATTCCAACCAGCTTTAAGACAGGTGAAATTGTAATTTGGACAGAAGGAGACAGATAGATCTGACAGTCATCAGCATGGAGATGGTAGCTGAATTTGTGTTTGTGGATGAGAGTACCCAAAAGTAAGGTATACAGGGAGAAGGGAAGGGGACAAAGGACAGAGCCCTGTGGAACCCGCACACAGAAAGTTGAAGGAAGAATGAAGAGTATCCTTCAAAGGACATGCTGAAGGAGCAATTAAAGAGGAGAGGACAGAGTTACAGAAGCCAAGGGAGGGCAAGATTTATAATATAATATATGGAGATATACCTATCTCATAGAACTGGAAGGGACCCTGAAAGGTCATTGAGTCCAGCCCCGTCTTCACTAGCAGGACCAAGTACTGATTTTGCCCCAGATCCCTAGGTGGCCCCCTCAAGGATTGAGCTCACAACCCTGGGTTTAGCAGGCCAATGTTCAAACCACTGAGCTATTCCTCCCCCCACTTGAAGACCACGGTCAACTGTGTCAAGTGGATGGGTTAGAGGAGGAAAGTGGATGAGAAATTCTTGTGTCTGTGAAAGGGGACGAGGAGAGAGTTCTAGGAGGGGAAAGGGGAAGAGATGGCAAGCTGAGGGGAAGGTCATTGTATTTTATCAATTTTATCTTGGGAGAAATTGGCAAGATCTATTATTATTTATCATTCATTATGAGGCAGTGCCTAGAAGCCTCAGCCAGGCTGTGTCAGGATTGAGCACTTCCAGATGAGCCTGAGGACTAACCAGGCCAGCCTCCAGGCTGATTAATGAGCTCAGCTGGGTTTAGGGTGACCAGATGTCCCGATATTAGGGGCTTTGTCTTACATAGACAACTATCCCTCTGGCCCCCCCCAAAAAACGTGTCCTGATTTTTCACACTTGCTATCTGGTCACCCTAGCTGGGTTGTGGTAGGATTGGCTGAAGGCAGTCAAAGAGGCCTGATTTTAAGCTCCGTAGCAGCAGCTGGTTGCCGGCTGCTCAACATTTCTGCTTTGCCCTGTCTTGTTCCTGTCCTTCTCCAGTCCCATGTTCCTTCCTGGTTCCTGCTCCGGCACCTGACTCCAGCTCTGGTTCCTGGCTCAGGGTCAAACCTCTGGTTCCAGTTCCTGACACTGGCTCTGACTCTTGGCTCTGCTTCCTGACCCCTGGCTCTGGTTTCTGATTTCCAACTTCAGCTCTGACCCTTGGTTCCCAGCTCCACTTCCTGCCCCCCTGAGCCCAGTTCTAACCATTGAGTTGGACCGTCAGCCACCACCCAGACAGGTTGAAGCCCCATTGTACTAGGCACTGTATAAATATAAAGTAAACGACAATCTCTGCCCCCCAAGAACTTACAGCCTAAAGTTGAGCTAGTTTTGTATTTGGAGTTGTGCGCGCAGTCACTTCATCTTTTGATGTGTTTGCATTCTGTCAGATTATTCATTTCCATAGGTACCGCTTCTCAAAATGCACCAAAATTAATGCAAACAATATTTTGATAGAAAATGGACTTGAACTTGCTCCCATTGATGTCCCAGGCAAAAGCCCAACTGATTTCAGACCCTATCTCCCAACATCTTATCTTCTTTACATGTCATTGACCTCAGGTGAGAATGAGGTGTGTATCAGTTTCAGCTTCAAAGCTTAAAATTCATTTCACTTCTATAATGTCATGTCTTGGTGATTAAAGCTTAATGGTTTCACGCAAGAAATATCATTAAAATAGTCCATCATGTGTACTTGCTTTCTCTCCACCTTTCATTTTCAGTCAGCACACCAAGGAGCCAAGTGACATCACAACATGGAAAAGAAACTACCCTGTTACATAAAAATCACTTCTGCAGACTAATTGGAATGAACACTCCTCTTACACAGAAATATTGAAAGGCATCTTTCATTTTATCTTGTTAATATAAAATCAGGAAGTTGCTCTTGCTGTGCGTGCAATTCCCTTCAGTCTGGTCAATTTCAACTCCATTGCTGATAGTGGACAATTGAGGTCCTGATCTTACACTCCTTATTTAGGTACAGCTCTCATTAAAGTCAGTGAGAGCTTTGCCTGAATAGGGACTGTATCATCCAACTCTATAGAACTAATATTAGGATTGAAAAGTAAATAGAGGGATCAGATTTATAAAACTAAATTTGGAGGCACTTGAAATGTTGCAAGTGGAAATGACCCAAAACAATATATTTCAAGTTGAATATGGAAATCACACAAAAATCAGCAAAATCTTTCATAGTGGACCAGAGGGTGAGAAAAGGTTTGGGAAGTTCCACCAAAACCATTTTTTCTGAAGTTTGGTTAAACCCAAACTTGAATTTCCCCCACCCACTCATTTAACACCTGATATTCAAAAGTATTCACAGAAGAAAGTATAAGGAAGACTTTAGTTTCAGCTGCATTTTTTATCCTTACTTGCAGGATCAAAAGTGAATCACAAAAGCTAATCTCAGTCGTCTCTCAGGAACTGGGAATCTCATCTGGAGGCTGCAATGTAACAGGAAATGCATATCACACAAGACCACATTGAGTATCTTTTTAAAAGGTCAGTGAGTAAAGACTGTTGGTACATTTTTTAAATTGCACACACAACTTGCATTCATTTATGTTATTATTTTAAAAAAATGGATGAGGTGCAAAATTCTGCTTTCAATTACTCCATGGTAACTATCATACTCAGAGAAAATATTCAAGCGGCATCAACGGAGAAAAGCATTATAGTTTTAGTTTGTTTGTATTTTATTACATTATTTGTATTACAATGATGCAATCTTCTACCATCAGCAACAGAGTTGAAATAGACCAGACTGAAGGGAATTAAACACAAAGCACGAGCAGCTTCCTTATTGCCTTTATAATATTTCTGTGCAAGAAGATCTCTCATTCCAGTTAGTCTGCAGAAGTGCTTTTTATTTAACAAAAAGAACAGGAGTACTTGTGGCACCTTAGAGACTAACAAATTTATTAGAACATAAGCTTTCGTGGGCTACAGCCCACTTCTTCGGGTGCATATAGAGTGAAACATATATTGAGGAGATATATATACACACATATACACCTGTTCATGCTCTCTGTATGTGTATATATATATCTCCTCAATATATGTTTCAGTCTATATGCATCCGAAGAAGTGGGCTGTAGCCCACGAAAGCTTATGTTCTAATAAATTTGTTAGTCTCTAAGGTGCCACAAGTACTCCTGTTCTTTTTGTGGATACAGACCAACACGGCTGCTACTCTGAAACCTTTTATTTAACAGGGTAGTTTCTTTTCCATGTTGTGAAAAGAAGCCCCATGTGGGCTCCATGTTGTGCTGATTGAAAGTGAGAGGAGGGGTATGTCTACAGTACAGCTCTAAGTCACCCTATGTTAGGCCAATTTACAGCCACTGCAGTAATTACTGCGGTGGATGATGTCCATACTACCCTCCTTCTGTTGGTGGTGCACGTCCTCAGCAGGCTTCCACCGACTGAAAGAGAGCAGATTTGGGGGCTGAGAGGCTCTCAACTCTGCGCTGCTCCCTACCCGGAGCCCAGCTGCCCCCCAGGGCTCTTGGCTCCCCACTCCCAGCTGGGGGGAGAGGCGGGGGAGGGAAGGGGCCAGCTGCCTGGGCTTCTCAGTTCCCTGAGCAGGGAGCCTCCAGGCAGCAGCCCTGCTGGGAGTGCGGAGCCAGGGGCAAGACAGCCAACAGCAAATGTAAGTAATGCAGTGTCTACACATACACTTTGTCGCCCTAACTACATCAACATAAGCGCTATGACTCTTGTGGAGGTGGAGTTATGTCAGTGTAGTAGGGCACTTACATCGGCACCAGAAGGCTGTAGTGTAGACACTGATATAATTAGGTCAATGTAAGCTGCCTTAGGTCGACCTAATTGTGTAGAGAGAAATGATGCCTAGAGGTGCCATGGAGAGAGATGATGCCTAGAGGTGCCAACCAAGAGTGAGGCCCCATTGTTCTTGACAAACACATACTAAAAGCCACTCCCGGCTCCAAAGATTTTACAATCTACACAGACAGACAAAGGGAGGAGGAAATGAAGTAGTATTATTCCCATTTTATAGATGGGAAACTGAGGCCCAGAGAGATTACATGACTTCCCCCAGGTCACAGAGTCTGTGCAAAGGTGTGAATTAAACCCAGATCTCCTGAATCCCAGATCCAGTGGCTTAACCACAAGACCATCCTTCTCTCATTAAAAAAAAAAAAAAAGCAATATACAAAAATACAGATTGATAGAAAAAGTACTAACATCAAGGGAGCCATCTTCATTTGTAGCCTACCTAGATTAAAGATATTTTTTAAATTTAATATTTTCAACTTACTTGAAGTGTCAGTTGTTTTAGCAAGATGTAAAAGAATATGTAGTAGATAATGGAAAGTAGAGAATTAATGATAGTATAGAACAGGAGTTCTCAAACTGGGGGTCAGGACCCCTCAGGGGGTCATGAGGTTCTTACATGGGGGGTCACGAGCTGTCAGTCTCCACCCTGAGCCAGGCTTCGTCTCCAGCATTTATAATGGTGTTAAGTATATAAAAAAGTGTTTTTAATTTATAAAGGGGGTCGCACTCAGAGGCTTTCTATGTGAAAGGGGTCATGAGTACAAAATTTTGAGAACCACTGGTATAGAATATCAAGGGCTGCAGAAAGATCACAGAGAGTAAAGATGCATAAGTAGCAGAGATGGTCCCAAATAAAAACTTTGTATCTCTGGATCTCAAGCTTGGATGAGAGTTTTAGCTCTATAGACTGAGCGGAAAGGAAGGATGGGTCTTAGAGATGTTGTATAAGAATTAGACATGGCCTGGATATGTAAATCTAGAGAGATGAGTAAGTGAAAGATGACACCTAGATTAGGAGTCTGAGTGGAAGATAATGGTGACATCCATGGTACATGAGATAGTGGGGAAGACAGGAGGGGGAAAGATGAAGAGCTTAGTTTTAGTTGTGTCGACCTTAAGTCGTTGGCTGGACAACCAGAAAGACCGGCCACAATTTTAGTTTGGATGGAAGGAGAAAGGTCCAGAGTAGTCAGTTCTGTGAGTGGTCAATGTAGACATGATATCTGAAGCTGTTGTCAAACAAGATCACCCAGTTATAAGTAAAGTTGCGATTCTGTCACGGAGGTCACGGATTCTCTGATTTTCCGCAGCTGCAGTGGCTGACCCCAGGGCCGCCCTGCCAGCCGCATCGGCCATTGCTGGAGCGACCCTGAGGCCAGCCACACTGGCTGCTGCTTGGGCGGCCCTGGGCAGCTGGCCCCGGGGGACGCCCGAGCATTGGTGGCCCCGAAGGCCATCAGGAGAGTGGTCCCAGGGGGCCTTGGAGCAGCAGCTGCTGGGTGCAGTCAGCCCCCACCGCTGGAGAAGGGGGCCCCCAAAGCAGTGGGTTCTAGGAGCAGAGATTTAGTCCCATTATGGGTATTTATAGTAATAATCATGGACGGGTCAGGAGCCGTGAATTTCTGTTTATTGCCCGTGACCTGTCCATGACTTTTACCAAAAATACCCATGACTACATCTTAGCCTTAGTGATAATATATAAGAAGAGAAAAGATAGGGGTCAAGAGTGAAGCTTGGTGGGACCCCAACAAATGTGAGAAAGCATGATGATTCCTTGAACAAAATCTCTGAAGGAATGATTAGAGATGTAGGAGGAAAACCAGGTGAAAGTGGGGTGTCAAAAGCTGAGGAAGGACAAGATTTCAAGAAGAATATAGTCAGTAGTATCAGTCAGCCAACATGTAGAGAAGAAGTTTGTGCAGGCCCTGAAATTTGGCATAGAAAATTTTGAGACTTTGAAAAAGCAGTACTTGTGCGTTCTAGAAACGGGGAAAACAAATTAGCCCTATTTAGGTTTTGTTTATTTAAATAGCTACTTCTAGTTTAATGTGGCTCTCTCATAGATGTCACCCATTCCTATGGCTGAACTGCCCCTTTCTCTTACGTGGATTCCTGACTCTGCACATGTGAAATGTTTGGGATCAGATCCACATCAGGATGACTGAAACTAGCTGGTAAAGTTCAGAACCACAATTAGAAATGGGGATTGTTTTTAAGATTGAAACTTCGACGTTTCTAACTTAGCCCTGAGTATATTTTGATAGAGGTTCTCCTCAACATTCTGTTTTGTGGATGGTCTCAGGTTTAAAAAACACAGGGCAGAATTTTCGGACATGCTCAGCATTGGCCTTCAACAACTTCTTCTATTGAAGTTAACGGTAAAATGCCAAGTGACTTTAATACAAGCAGAATTAGGCCAATACAGTGTGGTTCTGAAAATCCCAGTCAGAGATGATTAATGACACTGCTCAGAATATTAGCAGAGATGGAAAAAATGTCTAAAATTAATATAATCTAAGATTAGGGGTTATATTTTACAGTCTAGAAATGTGTTTTCGGTGTAGGGGCCAGACCAGCTCAACTTTTTCACACGCATATCACTCCTGCAATGACTCCTATACAACAGGGTAGCAGCACTCAGCCTTTAGCAGACGAAAAGCCACCACATCATTAAACGAAATTTTGAAAAGCCGCAAATGATTGAAACAATATTCAGAATACCAACAACCATATGTAACAAGTTTATTGCCAAGTAACACCTGAAATATTCATTAAACTGCTAATAATGGTTACAATATGAGCCCTTTGACCTAGGGAGAGATCTGACATTCCAGGTCGGCCATTATTTTCCAGAAGTCTGATTCTGTTGACTTTGCTGACACCCATATGTCTGTCTCCATTTGTGTTTTTATTTGAAGTAACAATTTTCTCTCTTCCCAACCATCAAATTAATGCCATGATAGGTCATCACCTGATGCTTCACTCCACCCTGAGAAGAGAGTTGTATGCATGCCTAAGTAGAACCACAAGCTGGTTAAAGTGTGGCTCTACTCTGAAAAGCCACCATGGAAGAACGACACCTTCTTACTCTACAGAAGCAGTCCCTGCATGCAGGTAGAATTGGCTGCTCACTTTGGTGCCCAAAGTAAGTTTTTTTCCTGCTTTTTACTCCTGTGAGTCCTCCGGAGCCACATACAGCAAAGAGAAAATGAACTGGATTCCATTCCATCTGGTGCATCAGCAGCAGAGCTGTTGGCTAAATTCCTGTCCGTTTTACATGCTCAAACTCATTGAAGACAATGAGACTATATAGCCATCAGACTGAATCTGAATCCTTCTTGTGCTGTCAGACATCACTTTAGGGCACAAACACCCCTGTTTACCATGCTGTTTCCTGGAATGGCTACCTTGATCTGTTTCTAGCATTTAATTTCTTTTTTTTCTTTAACAAGGATAGTTTGTTGGCCTATTGCCCTCCCTCAACCTGGAGGCCCAGTGGACTGTTTTTTGTCTGGATCCTACCCTTTGACCCGTCTGGCTTGTGTGGCCCTACCTGGAGTTAAAGCTCCTGCTGGCATACCTCTCAGAGTCCTTGGAACACACAAGCCTTCGCACCACATCAAGGTGCCCAGGGAAGGTATCAGCAGAGGGCATAATTTGGTTTGCAAACCCTTTATTACAGATGAGGGTGTGCAAGAAGGAAAGATTCTATCTTGACTCTTAAACCCCTGGCTGACTTTATATCACCGGCAGTTATAAAAACATCGTATTTGGAAGCTGAACACATTTATTATGCAAACCACTGCGAGATGGCAAACATGATATCTCACTGCCATTGGTACTGAATCATTTTTCAGAATAGAGCTGCATTTTAAATGCTGAATCTTATCTAATCTCTAAAATCTAACACTGCCCTAGGGGACCACACAATGGAGTAGGTGTTAATGTATGAAAAGATATTTATTTTGGGTCAAGGGGGTGCATGTGAGATATACCTAGAATTAATTCTCAAGGCCTAATCCCCTGAATATAACCATGGTGTTTGACAGAAAAGCATTGGTGAGTAGAGTTGGTTGGAAAATGGTTTCTCCCTCTCCTCCCATGGAAAATTTGGATAAAAACAACAAAAAAAGTTTTCATGGAATTTCAGTTTTTGTCAGGAAGACCAGGCACATTAGTTTTACCGTGAGGTAAATACACTGAGGTTAACCCCTGGAGGAGGTATAGGGCTCTTTACCTCACTGTGGTGCTTGGTCTTTATTACCTTAGGATCTCTCATGCATATTAGTTACCCTGAGTTAAAAAAAATGCACCTTTTTTAACATTGAAGACAATGCCCCTGTTAGCAAATGGCTGATTCAATATACACTGAGGTATTCCATGATATAGCAATTTCATAAAATGAACCAGAATTCCTAACTTTTACACAGAAAAATTTCCCAAACTGTCAGAGTCCAAACTTTGACTTCACTGGAAGAGAGCGCATGCACCTACAGACAGAATTTGGTTCAGAGACAGCTATTTGTGCTGCTGTCAGGTCTCATCCTGCTTCAGAGAGATGACTTGTCATATTGCTCAGATTGAAGTAGGTCAGTAGACAGTGGTTTTGTGAACTCGTACTTTTAAAGCTCTCTGTTTAAAATCTTGACACTTACTTTGGTACCTAAATAGGAGCTGAGTTCTTTTGAAAATCTGTCCTCTTGTAGCTGTCACTGGAGTGGAATACCCTGTATATAACTTGAAATTGGGCTCACTATATATGGGTTTCTCTATTTCTGGTAAACTGGCAGTGGGAAGGCAAGAGTGTTTTTTAAAGACTGTTGCCTGTCTTCCGCATACACAAGGAGAATGTTCTAAAAAAATAAGAGCTTTGAACATTTATGACCTTGAACATTGACTCCTAATCTACAGAGCATTGGACTGGCATGAAAATGTAACATCCCTTGTATTAAAAATAAAGGACTGTAATATTCTACAGTTGTAATCCAAAACATTGCAGTAACACTACTATAAGCTGTAGTGTTTTGGAACATAACTGTAGAATACGGTCGTACATTTAGTACATTTTTTTTAAAATATAAGAGATGACACTTTAAAAGCACTGATGCAACTTTTCAGTTCTTGTTTAAATCCACTCTTGTCTCAATTTTGAAGCACTATCACTCAGCTCTGGTTTTGCTTCCTAACATCAACTTGCTTTCAGCTGAGCTTTTGTTTTTCAAAGTCTGAGAAACACACCTGTTTAAACAATGAAGAAAATACGAAGGAACTTTTGAAAATGGCTCAGTATCTATTATTTCATAACCGAAACCAAGTCAGGTTTCTTTTGTGTTTTAGCATGATACTGCAAGTCACACAGGAAACCTACCTTCATTTCTATAGTGACTTACTCTAGAATATTTGGTCAGATATTATCAACTATATTAAATAGTAAAATTACTCAGTGCTGGCACCACTCCTAAATATAAATCCATCTATATGTATTATGGTGCTATTCAGATATTAAAAGAGAATAAGATGAGTTTCATTTTCTGCCAGACAGTGACCAATAAAGTAACCATCAAAGCAGGTGAAATAATAATAATAATAAGAAGAAAAAAGGATATTGTGAAATTTCCTCACATGTCTGCTTTCTTTATTTACAGAAAGATTAGGTCAAGTGATTCTTTTGCTACAATTGTTGTTCTTGGGCCCCATCCTGTTCCTACTGAAATCACACAAAACAAAACTTGCTAAACGTAAGAGGGCCAGATCCTCAGCTAGTGTAAATCCATGTAGCTCTGTTGACTTCAGTGGAGCTACACTGATTCATACCAGCTGGGAATCTAGCCCAAGAGTTTGCACTTTCGTCTCAGGGAAAGGCTTAGGGGCATTTTAAGAGCGATACTATGCTGTGTCTTCTCTGGTGCACCACACAGCTCAGCTGGACTATCAAAACACAAATTCAGTCAAGACATTCCAAGAAGTTTAGTTTCAGTCAAGTTTCCAAGAAGGGGGGAAGTTGTACTTGCTGGTCTAACTTATTTTAGCCGTTTCCCAGTTCACCATTTGGCTATACTGAATGGAAGTAGACCACATCTGACTGACTGTAACTTTCCCTTAGTCGTACAAACCTTGTAGATTGCATCAGCATTTCTAAAATCTAAACAAATAAGCAGGGACAGAGAAAAGGACAACCAGATATATTTACAGTATGAAAACAGAATGATCTGATCTGTTTAGAGCTCTCCCATCTTCAGAGCCCACCATGCAGAGTATTTTCACATGCTAGTATGCAGTGAGGTGAAGAAAGCCAAGCAATTGAAAGGAACGTTTGGTGAGACTGTCTCCTGTGTCTTGCTACTCGGCAGTTTGCAGTGTCTTCAAGAAAAACATCTATGGTGCATACCTGGTGAAAACAATGTGCTATGGGCCTAGTCACAGCTTCTTTTAAGATCTGATTCAAAGAACTTCAGATCATGCTCTTGATGGTTCTGTGCTGATGGGACGCCTGCTACTTGCCAAGCTTCGAAGTAATTTTTTAAATGGTAATTTCAGAAATTGAGCTCTGCCCACTCCAAAAGGTTCTTGCACAGGTGTAAACTGAGAGCAAAAAATGGCCTATTATAACAGTATTTTTCCTCTAGAGTCCTTGTATAGAATGAACACCAACAGAAACAAATAAATGTTTAGCTTATGAGCAGGGGTAAATTTTGGTATTTCACTCCCACTCAACAATGAGTTATTTATAGTAACTAATCATATACACACACCTTTCAATATGCTTTTTTAATGTTCTTATCTCCATTGAAAATGTTTAATATTTTGCAAAACCTAGAGTTCCAGAATCCAATATTTTATTATATTTGAAGAAGATTCTTAATTGATAGAAAATGTGTTACTATTTTTGTAACACTTTGATATCTAATTATGAAAGATAAACCGAATTGTTGACAGGACCAGTTACTTTCTTACATATGCAGCAAACATGAAGATGGCAGACAGATCAGGTAAGTGGATACAGTAAAGTCAAGGCAGTACAAGTCATTGGTTAGAGTTCACGGCTCTAACAGCAATGATCTATTGTTAACATATTCTCTCCACTTGTGCCTCCTCCCTCGCCAAAAACGGCATTTCAAAAATGGAGTAAAATCAGAATTGTTAAGGCCTTTTATTTTTAAGTACTGTTTTTCCATATTTTAACCAAGTAATTTACAACAGTCAAGTAAACCAAGTAGCTGCAAACCATCGGCCATTCCTGTTGAGTTTTCAGATAGATTAATTTTTTAATTGCTTTAGGTTCATGTAAACAGAGGTTGCTGAATTATAGCTTTACAGATATGAGTGCAGTTATTTGATCCATGGTTGCTATGGCAGCTAACCTACATCTAGATTATCTTGTACATTTCTCCAAAAAGCTTTACAAGTCTGAGCTTTTTTTTTTACATTTACATTCCTCTGACAGCATTTTGATAGACTGCTTGGTTTGTTCCTCCTGTCTGAATTGTCCATTACTTTTTTGGCCAGGTCATTGATCTCTTGTAAGCCTCCTTTATGCCATTTCTGTCTTATGTCCTCAGTTGTGGATTCACCCCATACATCCTGGAATGTCCCCCATGCCACCCACTGTTGGAGAGGATTGGAGGGCGCGGATCAGGGGTGGGGTTAGAGAAGGACTGTGATCCAGCTATTCTGGCCAGCAGGTGCAGCTGTAAGCCGGTTTGCTATAAAATTTAAAGGTCAGAATTTGCTCTCATCAGTTACATGGGGAATGAATAAGAGCAACTCAGTTGATTTTAGTGGAGTTGCTCTAGATTTACGCCAGCATAAATGAGAGCAAAATTTGTGTCTGAATTCTGCTCAGTGGAAACCATCATTATAATAAACAATAATGCTTACCACTCATATTCAAAGCACTATGTCTTCTGCAGTGTATTAGTAACGTAGTATGGGCTAGTATAGTTTTATGTAACTATACATATATATATATATATATATATATATTACAGCTATCCAGCAGGAATCCCATAATTCGGTGGGAATGCCCTGGATCCAGTTCTCTCTCCTTTACTGACCACTCCCCCAATCCAATCACTACCAAACCCCTTGTTGTTTATTAATTTGGTTTTAAGCTCAATTTATTTCCCGCAAAACTTTTCGATGTCATAGAATCAGCAT
Organism: Terrapene triunguis; assembly: GCF_002925995.2. Lineage (NCBI taxonomy): Eukaryota > Metazoa > Chordata > Testudines > Emydidae > Terrapene > Terrapene triunguis. The sequence continues at coordinate 467,369 of NW_020664408.1, read as the reverse complement.
TTTCCAGTGGAAAACTGTTTCACTGGAAACTTTTTTTTTTTTTTTAAATCTTCTTCCTTGCCAGCCCTGCAAAATTAGCCATGAATCCCTTTCATGGAAGGCAGTGCCACTCTTAATCAGTTTCTGTCAGATAAAGGAAGGATGAGGTTGCCTTCTGCCTGTTGTGGAGTGTAAGCACAGCAATACATTGTGGATTAGAAGATAACGGGCATGGGTTATTTATTTATTTTTCTTTTAAGGGTGTCAAACTCAACCTGCAGTTAAAGCAGACAACTAGATTTTTTTAAAAAAAGATCAGTTTTGCCATCAGTTTGGCTCTGGTTTTTACCCAGACAATTGCCTCAAAGACAGTTGCAGCAATCAGGGAACTTAGCATCACTGAACTCTTGTATGCAATGTCAAAAAGTGGCTATTACTCTGCATGTGCTTCACATGTTCCCTGGCAATACAAAAAAATAGGATTTTTGTGGTTATATGCCAGGGGTCGGCAACGTTTGGCACGCGGCTCGCCAGCGTAAGCACCCTGGCGGGCCGGGCCAGTTTTATTTACCTGCTGACGCAGCAGGTTTGGCCGATCGCGGCCCCCACTGGCCGCGGTTCACCGTCCCGGGCCAATGGGGGCAGCGGGAAGCGGCGCGGGCGAGCGAAGTGCTGGCCGCAGCTTCTCGCCACCCCCATTAGCCCGGGACTGTGAACCGCGGCGAGTGGGGGCCGCGATCAGCCGAACCTGCCGCGTCAGCAGGTAAATAAAACTGGCCCGGCCCGCTAGGGTGCTTACCCTGGCGAGCCGCGTGCCAAACGTTGCCGACCCCTGTTATATGCTATGCTAAAATAATGCCACTTCTCAGGAATGCTGAAAGCTATCAGACCCAGCAACTGCTTTTATACCCAGCTAGAGTGTGCGTCTATTCAATGTGATCACCTCAGTATAGATTGCTCTTGACAGTCGAGGTTGTAGTCGATCACAGACTGAATACGATATGATGCTGCTGCAAAAAAAGGCCAATGTTATTCTGAGATGTATTAACAAGAGTGTTGTATGTCAGACGTGAGAGATAATTGTTCCTTTCTACTCCGCACTGGTAACGCCTCTGGAAGAACTGTGTCCAATTCTGGATGCCACACTTTATGTGTACAAATTGGATGTGTACAAATTGGAGAATCCAGAGGAGAGCAACAAAAATGATCTGAAGTTTAGAAAACATGACCTATGAGGAACGGTTGAAAGTACTGGGTTTGTTTAGTTTAGAGAAAAGAAGGCAGAGGAGGGACGTAGCTGAAGACAGTTATGTACAAGGTTGTCATAAAGAGGACAGTAATTAATTGTTCTTCGTGTCCACCGGGGGTAGGACAAGAAGTAATTGGCTTAGTTTGCTGAAAGGGAGATTCAGGTTAGATATTAGGAAAAACTGTCTAACTACAAGGATAGTTAAGCACCGGAACAAGTTATTTAAGGAGACTGTGGAATTCCTCTCAATGCAGGATTTTAAGAATAGGTTAGACAAACCCCTGTCAAGGAGGGTGTAGGTGTAATTAATCCTGCCTTAGCCACAGGGAATGGACTAGATGACCTCTTGAGGTCCCTTCCAGCCCTATATTTCTATGATTTATTTTGGCTTTAAAGGCTTGCAAACAATGCATATATTGAACACGATGGATCAGGTCCTCAGCAGGTGTAAATCAGTATATGCTCCATTCACTTTAATCATATCTGCTGAGGATCTGGACATGTGTGCAATATACAATAGTTTATTATACAACAACAAAATAAGAAAATAAGTACTAAGAATAACCGGGTAGTGCAAGAGATAATGGCATAGAGAGTACACTTATAAAGTTTGTGGGTGATCCCAAGCTGGGAGGGGATTAGAAATCAAAGGATCTTGAAAACGGGAGAAATGGTCTGAAATAAATAGGATGAAATTCAATAAAGACAAATGCAAAGTACTAGATTTAAGAAGGAATAACCAATTACACAAATAGAAAATGGGAAATGATTGCGTAGGAAAAGGATCTGGGGGTATAGTGGATCACAAACTAAATGCACTGGTCTACAATTTTTGAGAAGTCGTCTGCTTCAGAGATAAAATG